>NW_024041151.1:31573754-31850101 GCF_014851395.1 Micropterus salmoides | reverse complement strand
ATGACCACATGAATTAAAAAAAAACATTTCACTGCCCAGTCAGCTATAACACAGTCTTGTTCATGTAACTACATGCTGTACAGTATTTGTGACAGATTTTGTCCCCAGGATTTATTATGCATTTCTTCTTCTTCGTTGCATGATTTAGATATAAGGTGAGAAATGGTCTATTCTGAGTTCATCCTGCACTGCAGCAGCTAATAAATCCATTTAATCCCAAACGCTTTTCTTTTAGGCAGGCTGGAGCAGAAAACACTCACCTTTCTCAAGTTGTACAGTATGTCACATGTGTATGAAGGTGGATCAAAAGCTAATCTTAAATGTCAAAGTAGAGAGGAGCCTAGTAGGCCTATTTATTTTCATTCATTACACAATATGAATAGCTATGCAGACAGTTGTAAAGAAAGAACATCTTTTTCTTCTGTCTCTACTTGTTATAGTTACACAGTATTAGGGGTGTGGGCTGTATTAAAAGTATCCACTGTTCTCCCATGCTCTAACACACAGTAACGATGAAATGTGCTGTTCTCACATTCTTCCTCTGTATGTACACATAAACAACAAGGCAGGGAAATATAAAAGGAATTTATTTTATTGTTTGGGTACATTATTGTTCAGTGTACATGTTCACATCTGAAACAAACTTTACGTGCTTGATAACTCTCCCACCCCGCAGACATCTACACGTCAATACCGATTTATATTCATAGCGGCAAGTGCTATGTAGCTCCACATAGGGGACACAGGAAGTGACATATAGTACATTCATGCGGCGTCGGAAACGCGTAGGAAATTCACAGCCGCACCGGCAGAACTCCAGAATGTGCAACTCGGCCGGCTCACGCGCGGACGCGCTTACAAGTGCGAGGGCCCGCCCAACGCTGCTTGCAGCTTTAATTAGGGCCCGAGCACGACCGTGCGAGGTCCCTATTGAATTGCTCGGATTATTTTTTTTTTTTTTTTTTTTTTCTGCAAAGTAGGCCCAAATGACATGGCCTAAACATACTCGAAAACTCACCAAAATTTGCAAACATGTCAGAACCGGTGAAAAATTTCGTATTCTACAAGTTTCGCACATGGGCGTGGCAAAATGACTCGCTAGCGCCACCTAGAAAATTGGAAATGATTAGCCCCTCGTTCACGTTCAACCTACATGTACGAAATTTTCTGGGGACATGTATCGTATCAAGACGCACAAAAAAGCCTCAAGAACCCATAGCCTAAAGTCAACAGGAAGTCGGCCATTTTGAATTTTATGGCCATTTTTGGATGATTTACACACTTCGTACTTTAACGAACTCCTCCTAGGGATTTAGTCGGATCGACGTCAAATTTCTGCTGTGCCTTCTAAAGGCATTGACGATGAAAAGTTGTGCTATTTGCGAGTTTTCGTCAATGGGCGTGTCCGTGGCGTCGATGATTCGCATGAAACAGGAAGTTGTTGTAACTTCAGTGTACATGCTCACATCTGGACCAAACTGTACATGTAGGATGAGAGTCCCGCCCTGAACACATGTACATGCCGACATTCACCCACAGTCATAGCGCCACCTGCTGGCAATAGAAAGTGACCTTTAACGAAGCAGCCCCCGCCGCACGTTTCACCTACGTGCACGAATTTTCTGTGGTACGTGTATCTTGTCCAGACGCACAAAAAAGCCTCTTGGAGCCATAGCCTAAATCAACAGGAAGTCGGCCATTTTGAATTTTACGTCAAATTTTGGATGATTTACACACTTCGTACTTTAACGAACTCCTCCTAGGGATTTAGTCCGACCGACCTCAAATTTTGCTGTGCCTTCTAAAGGCATTGAAGATGAAAAGTTGTGCTATTTGCAAGTTTTCGTCAATGGGCGTGTCCGTGGCGTGGCGTCAAAGATCAGCTCTTCGCCATGACACGGAAGTTGTCGTAACTTCAGTGTACATGCTCACATCTGGACCAAACTGTACATGTAGGATGAGAGTCCCGCCCTGAACACATGTACATGCTGACATTCACACAGTCATAGCGCCACCTGCTGGCAACAGGAAGTGACTTTAACGAAGCAGCCCCCGCCGCACGTTTTACCTACGTGCACGAATTTTCTGTGGTACGTGTATCTTGTCCAGACGCACAAAAAAGCCTCTTGGAGCCATGCCTAAAATCAACAGGAAGTCGGCCATTTTGAATTTTACGTCAAATTTTGGATGATTTACACACTTCGTACTTTAACGAACTCCTCCTAGGGATTTAGTCCGACCGACCTCAAATTTGTGCTGTGCCTTCTAAAGGCATTGAAGATGAAAAGTTGTGCTATTTGCAAGTTTTCGTCAATGGGCGTGTCCGTGGCGTGGCGTCAAAGATCAGCTCTTCGCCATGACACGGAAGTTGTCGTAACTTCAGTGTACATGCTCACATCTGGACCAAACTGTACATGTAGGATGAGAGTCCCGCCCTGAACACATGTACATGCTGACATTCACAGACAGTCATAGCGCCACCTGCTGGCAACAGGAAGTGACTTTTAACGAAGCAGCCCCCGCCGCACGTTTTACCTACGTGCACGAATTTTCTGTGGTACGTGTATCTTGTCCAGACGCACAAAAAAGCCTCTTGGAGCGATGCCCTAAAATCAACAGGAAGTCGGCCATTTTGAATTTTACGTCAAATTTTGGATGATTTACACACTTCGTACTTTAACGAACTCCTCCTAGGGATTTAGTCCGACCGACCTCAAATTTGTGCTGTGCCTTCTAAAGGCATTGAAGATGAAAAGTTGTGCTATTTGCAAGTTTTCGTCAATGGGCGTGTCCGTGGCGTGGCGTCAAAGATCAGCTCTTCGCCATGACACGGAAGTTGTCGTAACTTCAGTGTACATGCTCACATCTGGACCAAACTGTACATGTAGGATGAGAGTCCCGCCCTGAACACATGTACATGCTGACATTCACAGACAGTCATAGCGCCACCTGCTGGCAACAGGAAGTGACTTTTAACGAAGCAGCCCCCGCCGCACGTTTTACCTACGTGCACGAATTTTCTGTGGTACGTGTATCTTGTCCAGACGCACAAAAAAGCCTCTTGGAGCGATGCCCTAAAATCAACAGGAAGTCGGCCATTTTGAATTTTACGTCAAATTTTGGATGATTTACACACTTCGTACTTTAACGAACTCCTCCTAGGGATTTAGTCCGACCGACTTCAAATTTGTGCTGTGCCTTCTAAAGGCATTGAAGATGAAAAGTTGTGCTATTTGCGAGTTTTCGTCAATGGGTGTGTCCGTGGCGTGGCGTCAGAGATCAAGTCTTCGCCATGACACAGGAAGTTGTTGTAACTTCAGTGTACATGCTCACATCTGAACCAAACTTTACGTGCTTGATAACTCTCCCACCCCGCTATGGAGGACCGATCCTGACACAGTCAGAAATAAATACAGAAATAAATAAATGCTCAATAAATAAATAAGCATCCAATTAAATACACAAAAAAATAAGTAAATAAATAAATGTAGGTAGTAATTAAATTATACAAGGAGACATAAATGTATATATTTTAATTAGTGCCTTTACTTATTCACCTTTGTTATAATTACCTTATTTGTTTATTCAACTTTATTTATTACTAATTTTTTTAATGTATTTATTATGTGTGTGTTTTAATATTTTTGTCTGTTTTATTCTTCCTTTGTATTTATTTACCTTATTTATTTTCACCCATGGTATTTATTTCTGCCTGTCTTAAATTTTTGTATGCATTTCTGCCTCATTATGCAAATGAGGAGGGGCTGTGTCTCAAGGGGTCATCTTCTCTGCTATTGGTGGACCAGTCAGACAGGAGAGCTCCTACTCTGCCTGCAGACATCAACGATCTTGCCCCTCACACAGTCAGATGGCTTCCTTCAGTGCGCTGAGGTGTTTAACAACTCTGAAGACAATACTACCAGCAATGTCTTCCTTCTCTTTTCACGTAGAAGCACCGACAGACAGTGCTTTCAGTTTGCTGCATGCATGGACACAGAACTGCGGTATAGGGAGAAGCACACGGTCAGCTGGCTGCAGCTAAATCTGGAGTGCACTCGTATTCAATTCTGTATGGTAAATTCAGTTTTAACGGAGCAGAGCGAGCTGACAGGCAGAGTTAGAGACTTTTTCTGTCCGTTTCTCTCTTTACAAAGACGCATGTTGCAGTCAGAGTCTTCTCTGAGATGCGAGCACGACATACAACACAATTTATCAAATTACACAACGGATATACAGTATGAAAATAAGATTGATTGGATTATACTCACAGGAAGTATAAAACCTCTTACATGGTCTATTAAAAGTAAAGTAACACAAAAATGTCAGGGAAATTACTTTACTTAGATTTAAGTACTGCAGTTGTACATTTGAAATACCTTCCTACCTTTCTGATAGGAAGCCTTCTTGAGGTGGTATAAAACATTTCTTCTTATATTCTGATTTGAGTTGTGGACAACTATGACCACATGAATTAAAAAAATTAAACATTTCACTGCCCAAGTCAGCTATAACACAAGTCTTGTTCATCAGACTACATGCTGTACAGTATTTGTGGACAGATTTTGTCCCAGGATTTCTTATGCATTTCTTCTTCTTCGTTGCATGATTTAGAATAATAAGGTGAGAAATGGGTCTATTCTGAGTTCATCCTGCACTGCAGCAGCTAATAAAGTCCATTTAATCCCAAAAACGCTTTTCTTTTAGGCAGGCTGGAGCAGAAAACAACTCACCTTTCTCAAGTTGTACAGTAATGTCACATGTGTATGAAGGTGGATCAAACAAGCTAATCTTAAATGTCAAAGTAGAGAGGAGCCTAGTAGGCCTATTTATTTTCATTCATTACACAATATGAATAAGCTATGCAGACAGTTGTAAAGAAAGAACATCTTTTTCTTCTGTTCTCTACTTGTTATAGTTACACAGTATTAGGGGTGTGGGCTGTATTAAAAGTATCCACTGTTCTCCCATGCTCTAACACACAGTAACGATGAAATGTGTGCTGTTCTCACATTCTTCCTCTGTATGTACACATAAACAACAAGGCAGGAATTTATTTTATTGTTTGGGTACATTATTGTTCAGTGTACATGTCACATCTGAAACAAACTTTACGTGCTTGATAACTCTCCCACCCCGCAGACATCTACACGCCAATACCGATTTATATTCATAGCGGCAAGTGCTATGTAGCTCCACATAGGGGACACAGGAAGTGACATATAGCACATTCATGCGGTCGGAACCGCGTAGGAAATTCACAGCCGCACCGGCAGAGCTCCAGAATGTGCAACTCGGCCGGCTCACGCGCGGACGCGCTTACAAGTGCGAGGGCCCGCCCAACGCTGCTTGCAGCTTTAATTTTTTTTTTTTTTTTTTTTTTTTTTTTTTCTGCAAAGTAGGCCCAAATGACATGGCCTAAACATACTCGAAAACTCACCAAAATTTGCAAACATGTCAGAACCGGTGAAAAATTTCGTATTCTACAAGTTTCGCACATGGGCGTGGCAAAATGACTCGCTAGCGCCACCTAGAAAATTGGAAATGATTAGCCCCTCGTTCACGTTCAACCTACATGTACGAAATTTTCTGGGGACATGTATCGTATCAAGACGCACAAAAAAGCCTCAAGAACCCATAGCCTAAAGTCAACAGGAAGTCGGCCATTTTGAATTTTACGGCCATTTTTGGATGATTTACACACTTCGTACTTTAACGAACTCCTCCTAGGGATTTAGTCGGATCGACGTCAAATTTCTGCTGTGCCTTCTAAAGGCATTGACGATGAAAAGTTGTGCTATTTGCGAGTTTTCGTCAATGGGCGTGTCCGTGGCGTCGATGATTCGCAATGAAACAGGAAGTTGTTGTAACTTCAGTGTACATGCTCACATCTGGACCAAACTGTACATGTAGGATGAGAGTCCCGCCCTGAACACATGTACATGCCGACATTCACCCACAGTCATAGCGCCACCTGCTGGCAACAGAAAGTGACCTTTAACGAAGCAGCCCCCGCCGCACGTTTCACCTACGTGCACGAATTTTCTGTGGTACGTGTATCTTGTCCAGACGCACAAAAAAGCTCTTGGAGCCATAGCCTAAACAACAGGAAGTCGGCCATTTTGAATTTTACGTCAAATTTTGGATGATTTACACACTTCGTACTTTAACGAACTCCTCCTAGGGATTTAGTCCGACCGACCTCAAATTTGTGCTGTGCCTTCTAAAGGCATTGAAGATGAAAAGTTGTGCTATTTGCAAGTTTTCGTCAATGGGCGTGTCCGTGGCGTGGCGTCAAAGATCACTCTTCGCCATGACACGGAAGTTGTCGTAACTTCAGTGTACATGCTCACATCTGGACCAAACTGTACATGTAGGATGAGAGTCCCGCCCTGAACACATGTACATGCTGACATTCACACAGTCATAGCGCCACCTGCTGGCAACAGGAAGTGACTTTTAACGAAGCAGCCCCCGCCGCACGTTTACCTACGTGCACGAATTTTCTGTGGTACGTGTATCTTGTCCAGACGCACAAAAAAGCCTCTTGGAGCCATAGCCTAAACCCAACAGGAAGTCGGCCATTTTGAATTTTACGTCAAATTTTGGATGATTTACACACTTCGTACTTTAACGAACTCCTCCTAGGGATTTAGTCCGACCGACCTCAAATTTTGCTGTGCCTTCTAAAGGCATTGAAGATGAAAAGTTGTGCTATTTGCAAGTTTTCGTCAATGGGCGTGTCCGTGGCGTGGCGTCAAAGATCAACTCTTCGCCATGACACGGAAGTTGTCGTAACTTCAGTGTACATGCTCACATCTGGACCAAACTGTACATGTAGGATGAGAGTCCCGCCCTGAACACATGTACATGCTGACATTCACCCACAGTCATAGCGCCACCTGCTGGCAACAGGAAGTGACTTTTAACGAAGCAGCCCCCGCCGCACGTTTTACCTACGTGCACGAATTTTCTGTGGTACGTGTATCTTGTCCAGACGCACAAAAAAGCCTCTTGGAGCGATGCCCTAAAATCAACAGGAAGTCGGCCATTTTGAATTTTACGTCAAATTTTGGATGATTTACACACTTCGTACTTTAACGAACTCCTCCTAGGGATTTAGTCCGACCGACTTCAAATTTGTGCTGTGCCTTCTAAAGGCATTGAAGATGAAAAGTTGTGCTATTTGCGAGTTTTCGTCAATGGGTGTGTCCGTGGCGTGGCGTCAGAGATCAAGTCTTCGCCATGACACAGGAAGTTGTTGTAACTTCAGTGTACATGCTCACATCTGAACCAAACTTTACGTGCTTGATAACTCTCCCACCCCGCTATGGAGGACCGATCCTGACACAGTCAGAAATAAATACAGAAATAAATAAATGCTCAATAAATAAATAAGCATCCAATTAAATACACAAAAAAATAAGTAAATAAATAAATGTAGGTAGTAATTAAATTATACAAGGAGACATAAATGTTATATTTTAATTAGTGCCTTTACTTATTCACCTTTGTTATAATTACCTTATTTGTTTATTCAACTTTATTTATTACTAATTTTTTTAATGTATTTATTTATGTGTGGTTTTAATATTTTTGTCTGTTTTATTCTTCCTTTGTATTTATTTACCTTATTTATTTTCACCCATGGTATTTATTTCTGCCTGTCTTTTTAAATTTTTGTATGCATTTCTGCCTCATTATGCAAATGAGGAGGGGCTGTGTCTCAAGGGGTCATCTTCTCTGCTATTGGTGGACCAGTCAGACAGGAGAGCTCCTACTCTGCCTGCAGACATCAACGATCTTGCCCCTCACACAGTCAGATGGCTTCCTTCAGTGCGCTGAGGTGTTTAACAACTCTGAAGACAATACTACCAGCAATGTCTTCCTTCTCTTTTCACGTAGACGCTCCGACAGACAGTGCTTTCAGTTTGCTGCATGCATGGACACAGAACTGCGGTATAGGGAGAAGCACACGGTCAGCTGGCTGCAGCTAAATCTGGAGTGCACTCGTATTCAATTCTGTATGGTAAATTCAGTTTTAACGGAGCAGAGCGAGCTGACAGGCAGAGTTAGAGACTTTTTCTGTCTGTTTCTCTCTTTACAAAGACGCATGTTGCAGTCAGAGTCTTCTCTGAGATGCGAGCACGACATACAACACAATTTATCAAATTACACAACGGATATACAGTATGAAAATAAGATTGATTGGATTATACTCACAGGAAGTATAAAACCTGTTACATGGGTCTATTAAAAGTAAAGTAACACAAAAATGTCAGGGAAATTACTTTACTTAGATTTAAGTACTGCAGTTGTACATTTGAAATACCTTCCTACCTTTCTGATAGGAAGCCTTCTTGAGGTGGTATAAAACATTTCTTCTTATATTCTGATTTGAGTTGTGGACAACTATGACCACATGAATTAAAAAATTAAACATTTCACTGCCCAAGTCAGCTATAACACAAGTCTTGTTCATAGACTACATGCTGTACAGTATTTGACTACAGATTTTGTCCCAGGATTTATTATGCATTTCTTCTTCTTCGTTGCATGATTTAGAATAATAAGGTGAGAAATGGGTCTATTCTGAGTTCATCCTGCACTGCAGCAGCTAATAAAGTCCATTTAATCCCAAAAACGCTTTTCTTTTAGGCAGGCTGGAGCAGAAAACAACTCACCTTTCTCAAGTTGTACAGTAATGTCACATGTGTATGAAGGTGGATCAAACAAGCTAATCTTAAATGTCAAAGTAGAGAGGAGCCTAGTAGGCCTATTTATTTTCATTCATTACACAATATGAATAAGCTATGCAGACAGTTGTAAAGAAAGAACATCTTTTTCTTCTGTTCTCTACTTGTTATAGTTACACAGTATTAGGGGTGTGGGCTGTATTAAAAGTATCCACTGTTCTCCCATGCTCTAACACACAGTAACGATGAAATGTGTGCTGTTCTCACATTCTCCTCTGTATGTACACATAAACAACAAGGCAGGGAAATATAAAAGGAATTTATTTTATTGTTTGGGTACATTATTGTTCAGTGTACATGGTCACATCTGAAACAAACTTTACGTGCTTGATAACTCTCCCACCCCGCAGACATCTACACGTCAATACCGATTTATATTCATAGCGGCAAGTGTTATGTAGCTCCACATAGGGGACACAGGAAGTGACATATAGCACCTTCATGCGGCGTCGGAACCGCGTAGGAAATTCACAGCCGCACCGGCAGAGCTCCAGAATATGCAACTCGGCCGGTTCACGCGCGGACGCGCTACAAGTGCGAGGGCCCGCCCAACGCTGCTTGCAGCTTTAATTTACTTTATTTTTTTGTGTATTTAATTGGATGCTTATTTATTTATTGAGCATTTATTTATTTCTGTATTTATTTCTGGCTGTGTCAGGATCGGTCCTCCATAACGGGGTGGGAGAGTTATCAAGCACGTAAAGTCTGGTTAAGATGTGAGCATGTACACTGAAGTTACAACAACTTCCTGTGTCATGGCGAAGACTTGATCTCTGACGCCACGCCACGGACACACCCATTGACGAAAACTCGCAAATAGCACAACTTTTCATCTTCAATGCCTTTAGAAGGCACAGCAGAAATTTGAAGTCGGTCGGACTAAATCCCTAGGAGGAGTTCGTTAAAGTACGAAGTGTGTAAATCATCCAAAATTTGACGTAAAATTCAAAATGGCCGACTTCCTGTTGATTTTAGGGCATCGCTCCAAGAGGCTTTTTTGTGCGTCTGGACAAGATACACGTACCACAGAAAATTCGTGCACGTAGGTAAAACGTGCGGCGGGGGCTGCTTCGTTAAAAGTCACTTCCTGTTGCCAGCAGGTGGCGCTATGACTGTGGGTGAATATCAGCATGTACATGTGTTCAGGGTGGGACTCTCATCCTACATGTACAGTTTGGTCCAGATGTGAGCATGTACACTGAAGCTACGACAACTTCCGTGTCATGGCGAAGAGTTGATCTTTGACGCCACGCCACGGACACGCCCATTGACGAAAACTTGCAAATAGCACAACTTTTCATCTTCAATGCCTTTAGAAGGCACAGCACAAATTTGAGGTCGGTCGGACTAAATCCCTAGGAGGAGTTCGTTAAAGTACGAAGTGTGTAAATCATCCAAAATTTGACGTAAAATTCAAAATGGCCGACTTCCTGTTGGGTTTAGGCTATGGCTCCAAGAGGCTTTTTTGTGCGTCTGGACAAGATACACGTACCACAGAAAATTCGTGCACGTAGGTAAAACGTGCGGCGGGGGCTGCTTCGTTAAAAGTCACTTCCTGTTGCCAGCAGGTGGCGCTATGACTGTGGGTGAATATCAGCATGTACATGTGTTCAGGGTGGGACTCTCATCCTACATGTACAGTTTGGTCCAGATGTGAGCATGTACACTGAAGCTACGACAACTTCCGTGTCATGGCGAAGAGTTGATCTTTGACGCCACGCCACGGACACGCCCATTGACGAAAACTTGCAAATAGCACAACTTTTCATCTTCAATGCCTTTAGAAGGCACAGCACAAATTTGAGGTCGGTCGGACTAAATCCCTAGGAGGAGTTCGTTAAAGTACGAAGTGTGTAAATCATCCAAAATTTGACGTAAAATTCAAAATGGCCGACTTCCTGTTGGGTTTAGGCTATGGCTCCAAGAGACTTTTTTGTGCGTCTGGACAAGATACACGTACCACAGAAAATTCGTGCACGTAGGTGAAACGTGCGGCGGGGGCTGCTTCGTTAAAGGTCACTTTCTGTTGCCAGCAGGTGGCGCTATGACTGTGGGTGAATGTCGGCATGTACATGTGTTCAGGGCGGGACTCTCATCCTACATGTACAGTTTGGTCCAGATGTGAGCATGTACACTGAAGTTACAACAACTTCCTGTTTCATTGCGAATCATCGACGCCACGGACACGCCCATTGACGAAAACGCGCAAATAGCACAACTTTTCATCGTCAATGCCTTTAGAAGGCACAGCAGAAATTTGACGTCGATCCGACTAAATCCCTAGGAGGAGTTCGTTAAAGTACGAAGTGTGTAAATCATCCAAAAATGGCCGTAAAATTCAAAATGGCCGACTTCCTGTTGACTTTAGGCTATGGGTTCTTGAGGCTTTTTTGTGCGTCTTGATACGATACATGTCCCCAGAAAATTTCGTACATGTAGGTTGAACGTGAACGAGGGGCTAATCATTTCCAATTTTCTAGGTGGCGCTAGCGAGTCATTTTGCCACGCCCATGTGCGAAACTTGTAGAATACGAAATTTTTCACCGGTTCTGACATCTTTGCAAATTTTGGTGAGTTTTCGAGTATGTTTAGGCCATGTCATTTGGGCCTACTTTGCAGAAAAAAAAAAAAAAAATATATATATATATATATATATAATCCGAGCAAATTCAATAGGGACCTCGCACGGTCGTGCTCGGGCCCTAATAAAAAATCCGAGCAAATTCAATAGGGACCTCGCACGGTCGTGCTCGGGCCCTAATAAATAAATGTTGGTAGTAATTAAATTATACAAGGAGACATAAATGTATATATTTTAATTAGTGCCTTTACTTATTCACCTTTGTTATAATTACCTTATTTATTTATTCTCCGTTATAATCTTCAACTTTTTTATTACTAATTTTTAAATAAATTTATTTATGTGTGTGTTTTAATATTTTTGTCTGTTTTATTCTTCCTTTGTATTTTTCTACCTTATTTATTTTCACCCATGGTATTTATTTCTGCCTGTCCTTTTTAAATTTCTGTATGCATTTCTGCCTCATTATGCAAATGAGGAGGGGCTGTGTCTCAAGGGGTCATCTTCTCTGCTATTGGTGGACCAGTCAGACAGGAGAGCTCTACTCCTACTCTGCCTGCAGACATCAACGATCTTGCCCCTCACACAGTCAGATGGCTTCCTTCAGTGCGCTGAGGTGTTTAACAACTCTGAAGACACTACCAGCCATGTCTTCCTTCTCTTTTCACGTAGACGCTCCGACAGACAGTGCTTTCAGTTTGCTGCATGCATGGACACAGAACTGCGGTATAGGGAGAAGCACACAATCAGCTGGCTGCAGCTAAATCTGGAGTGCACTCGTATTCAATTCTGTATGGTAAATTCAGTTTTAACGGAGCAGAGCGAGCTGACAGGCAGAGTTAGAGACTTTTTCTGTCCGTTTCTCTCTTTACAAAGACGCATGTTGCAGTCAGAGTCTTCTCTGAAGAGGGCAATGAAGTCTCAGTAGTACCCGATGCGAGCACCACATACAACACAATTTATCAAATTACACAACGGATATACAGTATGAAAATAAGACTGATTGGATTATACTCACAGGAAGTATAAAACCTGTTACATGCGTAACACAGTAATGTCAGGGAAATTACTTTACTTAGAATTAAGTACTGCAGTTGTACATTTGAAATACCTTCCTAACTTTGTGATAGGAAGCCTTCTTGAGGTGGTATAAAACATTTCTTCTTATATTCAGATTTGAGTTGTGGACAACTATGACCACATGAATTAAAAAAATTAAACATTTCACTGCCCAAGTCAGCTATAACACAAGTCTTGTTCATCAGACTACATGCTGTGGACAGATTTTGTCCCAGGATTTATTATGCATTTCTTCTTCTTCGTTGCATGATTTAGAATAATAAGGTGAGAAATGGGTCTATTCTGAGTTCATCCTGCACTGCAGCAGCTAATAAAGTCCATTTAATCCCAAAAACGCTTTTCTTTTAGGCAGGCTGGAGCAGAAAACAACTCACCTTTCTCAAGTTGTACAGTAATGTCACATGTGTATGAAGGTGGATCAAACAAGCTAATCTTAAATGTCAAAGTAGAGAGGAGCCTAGTAGGCCTATTTATTTTCATTCATTACACAATATGAATAAGCTATGCAGACAGTTGTAAAGAAAGAACATCTTTTTCTTCTGTTCTCTACTTGTTATAGTTACACAGTATTAGGGGTGTGGGCTGTATTAAAAGTATCCACTGTTCTCCCATGCTCTAACACACAGTAACGATGAAATGTGTGCTGTTCTCACATTCTTCCTCTGTATGTACACATAAACAACAAGGCAGGGAAATATAAAAGGAATTTATTTTATTGTTTGGGTACATTATTGTTCAGTGTACATGCTCACATCTGAAACAAACTTTACGTGCTTGATAACTCTCCCACCCCGCAGACATCTACACACCAATACCGATTTATATTCATAGCGGCAAGTGCTATGTATCTCCACATAGGGGACACAGGAAGTGACATATAGCACCTTCATGAGGTGTCGGAACCGCGTAGGAAATTCACAGCCGCACCGGCAGAGCTCCAGAATATGCAACTCGGCCGGCTCACACGCGGACGCGCTACGAGTGCGAGGGCCCGCCCAACGCTGCTTGCAGCTTTAATTCTTCTGGTATCTGCATGAAGAAATGTCCAAGAGGCACAAACAGGGCAGAGCTGCAGAGCTCTCACTTCCATACTTACACTTACTGTTTTGAGGTGATAAGTGTGTTCACACTGAGACATACGGCAAAACGCAGTGCACTGTGAGTACCCAGATGGTGCATTCATAACAGCCAAAAAGTTGAGTGTGGAACGCTCGACCGCCATTTTTGCTAGCGGAAGGGGGCGGGAGCAACAGGTTTTGTACACTATTTCATCACTAAATCCACTTCTGAGAAGTTTCGAGGCGAGAAATCAAATATGTAGAAAATTGATGGCAAATCAAAAATGTGCTCAAACTTTTTCGGAGTTGAGAAGCTCCACAACCACTGCCAGGGGAAGCTAACAAGCCGGCCGACCAATCACGCTCTCCGAGCCCTCTGCTCCCACAGTCACAAAGACCACTTCAGCCAACGCAGTAGTTGACCCCAGCAACAACGGCAAAGGAAACCACAGCTGTAAGATAGTTTTAATGTTCGGACCGATGTTATTCTGTCATTGCAAAGCAAGAGACATCTGGCTCGTGATGTAAAGAAAATCAAGCACCAATATACAAAGCAAATTACTTGTAAGTTTGAATTCGGCAATAAACCAGATTCTGAACATTTTATTTTGGGTTGTAAAGCCGTGGTTATTTTGGAGCTCTGCAGGCACCCTCTGTGCAGGAAGTCATTTCTGGTTAGTGCACGAAAGCAGTGTTTGAGTTGAGACAACACACTAAGCAGGTATATTTTAGTGTATTTTAGTCTTTTCAATGTTTTCTTGCTTTTATCTTGTATTGTTTTTGTATTATTGTTTTATGGGTATTATTGTCTTTACACTTGTTAAAGCACTTTGTAACTTGTTTTTGAAAAGTGCTCTACAAATAAAGATTATTATTATTATTATAGTGTACATAGTGTACACAGTGTATCCCATGTTAGTATACTAAAGGAAGTACCCGAATTGAGACACAGCACGTGACTGACTGTATTAGCCAAGCTAACAGACAGGCTGATGGCTAGCAGTGATAGTGGCAGCCAGTCAGTCAAAGCGGCCACGGCCCTAATAATGCAGAACTTTAAGGTTTAATATAATTTGAACAGGAGAGTTATAAAAAACTTCACCTTCCTCACAGTTGTCATGAAGGGCAAAATTAGATCAAATTTGTTGAATCTCAAAGGCTGTAAAGGCTTTTTAACATGGGGGTCAATGGAGATTGACTCCCTTCTGCAGCCAGCCTCAAGTGGCCACTCGATGAATTGCAGTTTTAGTTACTTCCTACGTGTCCTTGCTGATGAAACCAGAGGTTTGCCGCTTGATTGGACCATACCACTAGCAAAAAATCTGATACCACGACAGACCTGAGAGAGGGACAAGGCATGGCTCCATGCAGTGCTGTGCTGAATTTTGGAACCCTAACCGACATTAATATATTATAAAGTTAACAATGGTTATAATGTTTAAATAATAATAGTACTTAACTGAATGCTAATATGTACCTGTGATATTTAAAAAATTATGTAAAAGACATGCATAAGAACATAGAATATCTGAAAAAACACATTGATTTCTGATCGGAGTGACTGCTGACTGAACAGATAAGGCACCAAGATTAACCAAGCCTGGCTGTTAGCCTGGTCTGGAGCAGGCTAGCTGCAAACAATACATCTCCTTGGTAACTTATGTGCCACTGCTTTTGTGAAACCGAGTCATGGCTAAATTTAGCAAGGATAAATGGAAAATCTCACTATCTTGGTTTTGTGAAACAGCCCTCTAGTCTTTCTTAAGGTTTAAAGAAGAGCACAGCTGATAATCAACAACAAACAACATACTCTAAGAGAGCAGCAACTAAGAGAGCAGCCATGGGGTCGTCCATTTCCCTTATTGTAGCTACGTTGAACATGGAACAGTTCACATTTGCTCCCAGTACATGGGCAAAGCTTTCAACAAAGTGTTGCTATAGTTATGTGAGGACTAAGCCAACAACCCCATTCACCGATAAAGACTACGAGATGTGTCTGAAAGGTCCATAAAAAAGTTGTTGTGGAAATTAGAATATTGCTGGTATTCCTCTTATTCCTGGCATTTCTTTCCCTGGGCATCTGGAGGGAGAGCCAATGTCTCTTTATCGAATTTTTACTGGACCAGAGCACATTTCCTTCCGCAGTTTATTCTATCAAACCCTGAGTTCTTATTGTCAAATAGCTTCTTTCAGCAGCATTCAATTAAATTTTATTTATATAACAGCAGTTATCTCATAGTGCTCATAAAAGAGCAGGTCTAGATTGTACTCTTTGATGTTATTTACAGAAACCCAACAGTTCCCACCAAGAGCAGCACTAGGCAACAGAGACAAGGAAAAACTTCCTTTTAAGAGGCAGAAACCTCGAGCAGAACCATGGCTCAGGGTGGGCAGCCATCTGCCTCGACCGGTTGGGGGGGGGGGGCAGCCTATACAATATACACACAGAGGTACAGACCGTAAAGGTAATATTGGTACAGACTGAATGAATAATGGTACATTTATTTATAGTAATGTTATAATAATCGTAATGATAATATCACAAATAATCATAACAATAGGACAAGAAACAATAATGTAGTAGAGGGTGTCGAGCAGGAACACGGGGGCAGCAGGTGACCTGCAACCACAGATCCAGACTCCACAGCTCCAGAGCCAGAAACACCTGCAGGAAGAGATAGGAGAAGAGAGGAGAGGGACGAGAAAGCACAAGACTACCGGAAAGGGGAGAAGTTGTGTTATTAACATGCAATAATGGGATGAGGTTGCATACAGAGGGAGAGAAAGTAGAGGAGAGAGGAGCTCAGTGCATCATGGGAAGTCCCTCGGCAGTCTAGACCTATAGCAGCATAACTAAGGGATGGTTCAGGACTCACCTGAGCTGACTAGTAAGCTTGAGTTGAAGATAGCTGCAACTCCACCTCCTCGGCCTGTGCCTCGAGGAATATGAGTATTAATATGACTGGGCGGAGTGGATTCATTTAGGCTATGGATTCTCCATCACCCAGCCAGGATTATAATCTGATATTAATTCATTTACTAGTACACGTTTAGATGAGAGAGATCTGATTCCACATTTAACTCTCCTATTCCTTTGCACTATTGCACTTGTAGTATTAATTTTTATGAGGTTTTTTTGCACAGCTCCTCTTCTGTTTGCCTCCTGAAATGGAGGAGCAGAGAAGTGTGTTAGACTACAACTCTGCCTCCTGGTCTCAACTCTGGATTGTCATGGATTTGGTCCACTAGAGCTGCGTTTTGACCAAAGGAACTAAACCCTGGAACTAGGAACTTTTGGAGGAACTCACTGCGTTCCCAGTGAAGGGACCAGCATCTAAATTAGTTCTGGGGTCTTTAATTTACCCCCCAAAAAGTCTCTGCTCAGGGGTTAGTACTATCCAAAAGTACCGGTACTTTGGGGGGTGGGGCTTGCCTTGCAAAAAAATTCTGAATTGGTGAGTAGAGGCTACTGGCTTTAAATCAGCTTTAAATCAGGGTGTTTTTCTGCTACTGCTCCTTTATTTTCCACCGTTGTTTACAAACCAATAAATCACAATCAACAGTCAAATAGCACACTAGTCTAGCCGATGTCCGCCTGAGATGTACTTCGAGATTAAATGTATTGGTCGGAAATAGCAGCCAGCTGCAGTAGTGTGTTTACAGCTTACAGCTGATGGAGTTAAGCTAAATACTGGTTCCGAAGTTGTTGTTTTCATCACCCAGGAAGTTTTTACAAGGAGCCGAAGTCAGTCTCCTCTCTAAAACAAGCAGAACAGCTGATTACAGCAGGTAATTAAAGCTCGTTAAACGTCACATTCCTCCAAAGTCCAGGCTACACAGATGAGTGCTGCTGCTGGTCTGCAGCTGGGTGATTATATAATTAGGGGTACATTTCAAGTCCATGGGTTGTATTTATCATTTTTACTGAATATTCACTTCAAGCAATGACCACCTTTATATTTGGGCACATTTCTCTTTATTTCATGCAGAAAAGTAAACCAGTTCCATAAGTTAATTAGGAGAAAAATGCATATGCTGTAATGGAAATTGCTGTTTTTGTGCTGTCCAATTTACTAAAAGTCAAGTTGTGCCTTTCAAATTAACACTACAATACATGTTTTTGTATATTATTTTAATCATTATTTGTTAAAAAGAATCATTAAAACAAGGCAAATGTATTTTAAAAACTAATTGTCTCATTTGTATCTATTAAATTATTAACTTTGTGTGTGTCCGAGAAATCTTTGTCAACTGTGTTACCCATTGACAAACGCCCTAGAAATCAGCAATGGTTCGTTACGGTCGCTGTCGTGACCCCGCCTGCATCTGTACAGCTGCGGGACCCACCATCCAGTTACCCGACTATTACACATGGGTCGGTCCTCTGCCTCCCATGTCGCGCCATCGGTGCTTGTGCGCACACCGACACCAACAGCGGGTGACTGGTGGCTCATTTATTGTTCTGGGCAGGTGGGTTTTGTGCTTGGTGGTACCGTATGGGCCAGTGAGGCGTTGACTCATCCTGCTTCGCCTCTAACCCAAAAGCAATAGCCGTAGAGGGCGAAGCCTATACCAAATAGAACGGTAGTTACGTACTGTAACTCCAGATTCTATGAGTTTAGGCGCAGCCCCCTAAGTTGAAGGCCTCACTGGACCTTGGTTCTCAGTGCTGAAGAAAAGGCATTTTGGGAGCCGAAGGCCAGGTCTCACAAGGTGTGGACGTAGAAGAGGCCCCCGCTGTGGGTGGGCGTAGACAACTTTTCTCAGTGCCGCACAGGCACGTGGAGGGGTAAACCTAATAGCGATAGCCTTAGAGGGCTGCACCTATACTCATAGAAACTGGAGTTAGAGTACGTAACTACCGTTTTGTGAATGAGACTAATGTAGTATTAACAGCATTTTGTCAACCGTGTTACTTTATCTGTCAATTGTGTTATATGTGATTTTTGTGTCATAAATCTTTAAAGGTTATTAAAACATTTCCAGTCTTCCAATTTTATTTTTGTGTTGCTTTCTCTGTGCTGGAGTTATTTTAAGAACTTGATGGCTTTATCCAGTTTGTTATTAAATGTGTAACAAATTTTATCATATGTCTCTGTCTATAGTTTTTCATTATATTCCAATCAAATTTTTCATGGATAGTGGTTATTTAATTAGCCTAATCTTCGCAGGTCTTTAGACCACGGTGGAAACGCACACAAAAGTGGGCTGAAGGAACCTTGAAAAGAGATCTGGGGACTTAAAAGTTCCTGGTACTTTTGGTCGAAATGCGGCTTAATAAACTATGACATGCGGTCACATCTCATCACTGATCAGATTTGGCAGGGGTCCAGAGAAAACTACGGTGTCCGACATTGTTTTAGCATATGTACACACCGACTCAACATTAACGTTAGTGACCTCCTAACTCAGGTCGGTCCCCACCGACTACAGAGGACTGGCTAGCTACAGTAGCTAACGACTGATAAAGGTCCGGAGCAGGACATCTAAATCACTGAGCCTCGCCTCCATGTCTACAAATAAACTACACTTATCGCTAAAGGAGGCAGAGGAGTAACTGAATATCTGACACACTCATACTCTTGGAGTTGTGGGGTCGATCCTCACTAAGCACCAGTTCTTTTTTTCTTTTCTTTTTTTCATAATCCTCTTCAACAAAGTTGTTATGAAGCGACTGTTCAAGGCTATGGACTTTTCATTTCCCCATCATTCCCCGGCAGAGGAAATTCCTGTGCATCTTATTCTGGGGAATCCATTTAACGTTAACTATTTCCTGATGGCTATTTGGGAATCTTTGAAATAGCCGTTGAGGAATGTGTAATTGGCTTCCCCTAACTCTCTTCATAACAACTTTGTTGAAGAGGATAATAAAAACACACAAAAGAAGGAAAAAGGTTATTAAAAGTGGGAGTTGAACCCATAATTCTTCAAGTTCTGCACTCTACCAACTGAGCTAACTAATCAGACAAGAAAATACTCTGCAATTATCCTAAAGAAACACACCAGCCAACCACTGTATTCAGCTATAGTTTGTTATCTTAAGATCACGAGAGAATTATCCCATTATCACATTACCGCTAAAGGACGCAGAGGAGTAACTGCACATCTGACACACCAAGCTAGAGGGGGAGAGGGAGAAAAAGAAGCCATCGCTAACTGATACAGCTAAGCTAAAGTACGGTAGCACTACCACCTCTTATAAACAACTATATGATTTGATGGAAGATGGAAAGAACTGTGGGTGCTTAGGCAGAGTGTTTGGCGGATAACTAGCTGCTGTAATAACAAATCTAACACAATTAGTTAGAGCAGCAAAAAATGCTACCAACACACAAGCCCCGGGAACAGAAAAGAGTCAATATGCATACAGCAGCACGTCAGCGCGACATTTGCCAATACAGTTGCTATTGGCTGTTCAGCATCTAGGATCACATTTTTATTATGTTTTCAGACATTAATACCTGTTGTTTTGATGTTTTATTATAGGGAAATATAATCACACCAATATATAAAGCATTTGTAAATGAGAATTTGAACAGAAGGTACAGTATGTGATCACTTAAGATTATTTTATTCGTATCAGCAATACATTTATTTCATCACTAGTACATTGTTTGGCCTTTTTCCACCTTGCACCATATATTAAACTCTCACGTTTAATGACAGATGATGACAAGATATATTGAAGTGATAGCACATGATCTCCTTCATTTACCAAGTGGAAACACACCATTTTATTCATATGACTATGTGGCCATTATATGGTAAGCAAAAAACTGCTTAAACAAAGCACACATGTGGTGTAACTGACATTGCATTAACACCAAGCTTAGCAATTTTCACCTATACATAAAAACTATAAACAAATAAAATGTTCAAACCAAAGTACATACATTATAAATCTGTACAAGTTGATGTTAAATGTATTAACCTCTTGAAGAAGCTCCTGTCAAAGTCTACTGACTCCGGTGCTGGACTCAAGCATTCTATGCTTGTGACTCACAAGCATTCTATGCTTGTGAGTCACAAGCAACCAGATTAAGTCCACCAGACAAGGCCGCAGCACGTCCCAGACGCGGCTCTCCACTCTGCTCTGCAGAGAATAGGTAGCCAATCTATTTTTGACAGATGACACGTCAAGCAGCACAGAGCAGATTGAACTGGACAGAAAATCGGACACAGAACAGAGTAGAGAATCCGGTCAATTTTCTAAATAAAATACCCTGTGCAGACTCCCAATCGTAAAACAACAATAAAGATGGTTAAACACAAAGAAAAAATAAAAAATCATTTAACTACGTAGCCTACTTAATCATAGTAGAAGCACAAAAAGCAAGTACTCTTTACCAAATCAATCTAAACATGTCAGCAAAATCAGGCAGCTAAATTGTTCTGATTCTGAAATGCTCTTATCCTATGGCATATTGAGCCTGCTGATGACGGAACGAAATGGGGTCACAGAGACCTGTGAATAAGGTAGTAGAAGCACAAAAAGGACAAATTAACAACAAGTCAATAACGTGGGGCATGCTACACGCTCAGAGATGCTTCCAGTGGACTTTGATGCTGTAGCCGGAGTCAGTGGACTTCAGGAGTTATTCTTTGTTTTGTTTGTAACATTACTAACAGAATTACCCATACACTGTTCTTTTATACTCCTATAAAATTTATATTCCTCAAACATTCTTTTATTCTATGATTGTGTCTTTCACAATTTTTCTTTACATCTTGACAGCAATGAATAAATCAAATGCTCTGACACAAAAATATTAAAAGTCCAGCATCTGTGGCACAATAAAAAACGTGGCCAATTTGGTCCGAATGGCTGGCCTACAGGCTTGTCTACCAACCTACCTGCCTATGTGCGTGCACTCTGCCAGTGCACTCAATGCACATGAAAATTTGTTTTAGGGGAGTAGCTTTGGAGGGAGGCCTGACGGGAGTAGGTGTTATTTTTCCGGCAATCCTACTGGTAGGTCAGGGTGCCTGTATATTTAGAGGTTTAATAACCAAGGTGGGACGATCGGCTTGTTGGGGCATAAATCCCATCCTCCCAGTCAATAACCTTGCTGACAAGTGAAATGAAGTGGCTCGTAGCCATATGCATCAGAGAAGGCAAAACTTCTATCTTAAGTAAAGTACTTCTGGATAAGAAAATATTTTGTGTTGCACAGCAACGGCAAGAACATAGATTCTTTTGAATGGCGCACGATTCATTTTGCTTAATCACTGACACAGGAGTTTGAAAGGTACAAATATGAGAGCACAATCTAAGAAACTTATAAAAAAACATTGTCACTTTTCCACAAAATTGCTCATTTCACTTTATGCTGCTTATTGGATTTTCGGCAAGCACAGCTCACAAAATATTTCAGCTCCACTGTTCTTCAAACAGCACCTCGTTTATGTGTCTGACAAGTGGATCACCAATTTGTCAGTCTGTGGATGGTCATTGTCACCTAGCAATTCTGTTTCAGGCACTGACCGGTCCTCGTTGTGGTCCAGCTCTTCGTGGGACGCTTTGTCAGCCAGGTTTTCATCATTGGTCTTGGAGTCCTCATTAAGCAAAGCCCCTCGCTCTGTGACAGAATTGTTGGAAGGGGCAGTGGTGACATAGCCTGTAGATGTGGATCCACTGCCACTATGGTGAGAACCAGCTTTGGTAACCATTTGTGGTGGGTGGTGCATCTGCTGGTGGGACATGGGCATGGGTATTTGCATAGGGTAAAAGTTCTGCAGATATGGGTAAGCGGGCATGGGGTGATATCCATTGACAGGGATGTAAAGTTGTGGGGGCACCATTGGCCGATGCATTTGACCCTTCATGGACATGAACTGGGGTTGATGGAATGGCAAGCTCTTTTTAGGGCTGGTGTAGCGCAATGCATTCGCTGTGCTCATGCTGATGTTGCTAACAGGGCTGGTGCTGAGAGAGCTGGTCTGGGTAGTGTTGCTGGTGCCAGAAGTCTGAGCAGAGCTGTTATAGTTGGAAAGGCTCTCCCAGGAGCGCAGACGTGTATGGATGTCCTTGAAGCGAGGCCTTCTTGATGGGAATTCACTCCAACACTCCAGCATAAGTGTGTAAATCCAGGCCGGGCAGTCATCTGGACAAGGCAGTAGCTGGTGGCTGCGCACCATCTCTATCACGTCCTGGTTGGAGTAGCCACAATACGGCTGCAGACCGTAACTGAAAGTCTCCCACAGCAAGACGCCATAAGACCAGATGTCAGAGTCGGTGGAGAACTTGCCATACATAAGAGCTTCTGGG
The DNA here is from genome assembly GCF_014851395.1 of Micropterus salmoides. NCBI lineage: Eukaryota > Metazoa > Chordata > Actinopteri > Centrarchiformes > Centrarchidae > Micropterus > Micropterus salmoides. Next base: position 31,827,361 of record NW_024041151.1, on the reverse strand, counting down.
GACATCCAACGAATGGGGAAAGGGCTTGTGCCCATGAGATTGTAGTAATCAGCAGAGTAGACATCTCTGAACAGCCCCAGATCCAGGATCTTGATGCTAAGTTTGTCAAAGACCAGAATGTTTCGGGCAGCAAGGTCTTTATGGATTATTTGCTGGCTAGAAAGGTACTCCATTCCGGCAGCAATCTGTGTGATAATGTGAAGGAAATCAGCCTGCTCCAGTGTGGATTTGAATGTCTTGTCATCATCTGAGCTGCTAACATCTGAGTTGGGGGATCGCATCACCAGATATTCATGCAGGTCACCAAGGCTGGAGTTGGTGAATATCATGCTCATTGGCAGCTCTTTGGTGACCACACCCAGCAAACAAACAATATTTTGGTGCTGTAGTTGAAAGCGGAGCATGGCTTCTTGGCGAAATTCCTCACAGAGAGTGGCATCAACCTTGTCCTTTAATGTTTTGATGGCCACCAATTGTGTCTGCTCACCAGGTACGGTGCCATACAGATGGCCCTTGTAAATCTTACCAAACCGATCCTCGCCAAGCTCCTCCATAAACCGTACTGCTGACATGTTAATCTCCCGTAGTCTGGCCTGCAGCCACAAAGCAAAAAAATACATGTGATTAAAATGTACGGCCAGCAATAAAACCTAATAAAACAGATCTTAATTCAGGTGTATGAAGGTCACTTTTATAAACTAGGTGTTCAGACTGAAACCAGCACTGCATTAAAGAAAGATTTTACTAAAGGACATGCTTTAAAGAAAACATTACATCCGTGTCACATCTAGGGCAGTTTATACGACTATGAGAAAGAATTTTTATGCATCTCCACAATTACCAGGTAAACTATAGAATCACCTCATTCATGTTACAAAGTAATGGTTAATGAACTGTACTTGCAGAGTGCCTTTCTAGTCTTCCAACCACTCAAATTGCTTTATACTACATATCACTTTCACCTCATTGACACATATTCATCCTCTGGTTGCAGTGGCTGCCAAGCAATTTGCCAAATGCTCATCAGGCTGAAAGAAACTAATGATACACACACACACTAACACACACACACTGATCGGCCATCAGGAGCAATTTGAGGTTCAGTCTTTCACTTCGACATTAGGGCTACACAGTTAATCGAAATATTCATCAAAAATGCAAATATGGCGAACTGCAATATCCCAATTGCAGAAGCTGCAATTTTTTGATGAAGGTAAATGTGTGATAAAATAGCTTTTTTCAGTTTCTTTGAACAGACCACAAATGTCATACCATCATGATTTTAATAGTTTTTTCGGTGAAAATAAATATTGTGATGCAAAAATGATCATTCCCTTTAACCGTGAATCATATCGCAAATCCTAATATTTGTCAAAATAATTGCAAAGTGATTTCCCTACACACTGGAGGAGCCAGAGATCAAACTAATGACCTTCTGATTAGTGGACAACGGGCTCTACCTTTTACCTAGCTTTTTCTAATGCAGTGCCAATTTTGGTGAAAAAATGAAATACCCCTACATCAATGAGACTGTAATGTGTGTGTGTATCACCTGGTGTTTTTGCTGATTGAGGAGAGACAGCTCTATGTCCTGGCTAGGTGAGCCACTGAGCTGGCAGCGAGGTGGTGTGTCCGTTGATGCCTTTTGCTTATTGCGACACATGCAAAGCAGAAAGAAGAGGCAAGCGATAACCAATGGGATGGCAATTGCAGGGATTAGAATGAACAGGATCTCCTTCCTGCGGTTCTCTGGAGGCTCTGGAGATAGAAATAAACAGATATAGAATTAAGTTTAGATGTTTTATGTGTAACTTTCAGAAAACCCTTGTTATTAATGACACTAGTGGACACACCAAGTAGGCTTGGGTAAGCATCATCCTGGGAATCGGCCAAAACAGTGAGGTGACATAAACTAGACTGAACGCTGAAATGAACAGTGAGTGCTGGAAAATAAATTACAATTATATTTAGAATAACATTACTGTACATGTAATGTTGCTATATTTTATTTGGACCACTGGCTCCATGATACCCCATCAGCCAACTCCTTTACATAGAAATCAGTCCATAGGCTGTTATAGGCAACTGAGAAAGCTGAGGAAGGTAAATTTTCAAGTTACATTACAATCTGCTTACACAATGGCAATACAACACTATTAATACATGTAAAGTGATTCATATTCATGGTGCCTTTAGGTTCTCTATTAATAGTGTATTTTTCTTTGAACACAGTATCTGTGGTATCATTATTCATACAACACTCATCCTGATTTACTGTTGTTCAACAAAGGTTTTGTTGGGACATCAGTCTACTCTAAAAGCCACATCCACCCTCATGGTGCAAGAATAAAATTCTAATCAGTTACAGTTGGTATGGTCTTAGTTAAACAATATGTTCTGTCCCCTGAGAAGCAATCAAAGAGATAACCCCAATTAGACTCAAAGACCTTCGAGCAAGAAGTGAAACAAAGAGACAAAGTATATTTCCACACTTCTGAAACTGTGATAATTTCTTATTACAGACATACACTAACTGACAATGAGCTTAAAGCAGCAGGCAGATACAGTTTAAGAACAAAGATGACCTCAGGAGCTGAAACATTTTACAGTAGTAATGCATTTCTACACTGCCCAGACATACAACTTTAAGTCTTATAGAACGATAAAAAATAAAAGGTATTGATGCATAATTAAATTAATTCATTAATTGTATTGACATGGGCAATTAATGAAAATAAATTAAAAAGTGCATTAAGAAAGAAACTGAAGTTATAATTTTATAACAAATAGTTTGTGATCCTATCCTAATGGCGATCCTAAAACTAAAAAAGAAATGCACATTAGTAATAGTATTTCTAAGATAATTAAAGGCAATGGCAAGCCCTGTCCATGCCAGCTACTAGCAGAAACAGATCAGTTGTCTGAAGAGACATTCAGGTTTAGATAGGCCAACAGCTTGTTGACAGAGGCAGGTATGTAAGGGGCGGCTGTGGCTCAGGTGGTAGAGCGGGTTGGCTGTTAATCGGAAGGTCAGCGGTTCTCAAGTGTATGAATGAGTGTGAATGTTAGTTTCCGTTTGAGCACTTAGGCTCAGTGTATGAATGTGTATGACTGGTGAATGCAGATGTAGTGTAAAAGCGCTTTGAGTGGTCGAAAAGACTAGAAAGGCGCTATACAAGTATGGAGCATTTACATTTAAGTGCAAGCTATAAAAAGTGATGGATCATATGCTATGCAAACTTCTGTAGATCCAGCTGAAATAATTAATTTAATATTTAATGCACGCCACACTGTTGAGCTGAAAAACAAAATCATATGGGAACCAGTGGCAGTATTCTGAACACAATAGCAGTGATGCCCACTACTCGTCCTCCAGAACCAGAGGACTGAATATGTTACATGAATGCAGGTTAAATACCTACAGAACTAATAATATTCCCATTATCCTCAGCTGTAATTCATGTTCACTGCTAATTAGCAGATGTTTGTATGCTAACACCCTAAACTATCATGTATTATATTTTGCTCAAAGCACTGCATGCATAGTACAGTACAAGTACAGCCTTACAGAGCCGCAGGCATGGCTGTAGACTCTCAACTTTTGAAAGATGGCTCTGACAGGATTACAATATCATATCATTAACAATGTAGAATTGGCTCACTAAAACATGTTAACGTGCCTTTTCTGGTTTTAGCCAATGAGGGACCTTGAATCAAGGCACTCATATTTCTGAGTAGGGTTGCATTAATGATGTAGTACAACAATGTAAGGCAGCATGTTGTGCATAAATTACTGATGTGGGTGTCCACGCTCTTGTTGGAGGCACCTACATACACTGAAAAGGAAATGAAAGAGTTTTAGAAGAAGCTAATTTAAACTTTCAGATGGGGATGGTGAAGATTTAGAAAGAAGAAAATCCCGTCAAAACATTTTTGACTAGAGCGGTGCTCTGTCATAATTTAGTTAATCTGTAACATACTTATAAGACCCAGGAAATAGGGGTTGGTAGAATCTATAAAAATCCTTACAGGACCATCAACATAAAGCAGAATTCTATGTAAGAGATCAGGCATACAGCAGTATGCATGGTTGCTTATCGTTCCTGGTTGCTCATCTTTATTCATTGATGAATTGATGATTGATTGATCACTCCATAAATACCCACACAACCTATCTCCGCTTCTTTGCTCTCGTATTCTGCACCCCCTACCCCCGCGCCTCTGTCTATCATGTCTCCTTCTTCTTCTCCGTATGATTATGAGGGGGTCCGTTATGCCCAGGTGCTATGGTGGATTTCCTATCGTAGCTTCTCCACAACGTTTTCCAGCGACCACAAGCCTTGTACATCTTTCTGTTTTGTTCATCAATAGAATCATTTCAACATATCTGCTGATGGTGTGGTCCTTGCCGATAAAACAGTGCATTGTTGTGTTCAAGTTAACCACAGTTTAACCTAATATTTTGGTTTATGTGCTTCACAAACTATTCTGCTGGGAACAGAAAACTGCATACTTACTGCAGGGCTGGATGTCACACAGGTCCACCCTAACCTGAGGGTCCAGGGTGAAGCACCAGGGTGCCTGCATCTGGCCTCCTGGGTTACGACAGAAGTTGTGACTTCCCCAGAGTTCTGGGTATTCCTGGGACAGGTGGTGGTTGTGAGGGTACTGAGCACTCCACGGCTGGCAGTGATGACCTGATTTAGTGATGCTGACTGTGCCCCTGTAGTCAGCACCACTTCCATTGTAGCAGCTGTAGTCTGAGGGGGAATCTGTAAAACAGACAGTGACTCAGTATGGATATTCCTACACACTGTAAAGAGAGGTGACTTACATTTTGTGGGTTCACGATAATAAATGATTACTTATTACTCTTACTATTTTTCATTTGCGGGATCGGCGAGTGACACATCATGTTATAGCCCTGCGGCTAGCTACTTCCCTCTGCATCTAGTATTTATGCTAAGCTCGGCTACCCATGTCATGAGTCCAGATCTGTACCTAACACAGACATGACACTTATATCTATCTGAATACCTCACTCTCAGAAATAGAGCATATAAGTGTAGCAAACAAATATTACATCAACTATGGGATAATTCATTACAAATCTTGAAACTGTAAAATAACAACCTCAGTGAAGTGTCATATCTGACAGTATTTACATTTAAGACGAAGTGTATCCAAGCCTGACATGGGATTTGTTTTCTGTACCAGCTCTTCCTCGTCTATCGCTATCTAAGTTAGATCGAAGACATGGTTAATTATGTCACTTAAAAATGCGGCCCACACAAAAGCTGAAAGGATACTTTACAGACAGTGACTGTTTGTACTTTAATGTGATTCCTGCACTTCCCTGCTCTACAGTGCGAGAGATTTTTATTCAACCAATAAATTACATTGTTTTCAGTACATTTTTGGTTAATTGACCAGCCCCACTTAGTATTACAATGTTACACATTCATTTCATGAACGGGGTGTTTTTACATAAATAATTGTAATGTGTGCATGCCACCTACATGGACCCAATTTTTGTGGAGGCACACCTATCCTCATACAGGAAGCAGCATCTGACGTGCCCGGCCTTGGCAGCAGGTGGCAGCTGGGGAGCTCCAGCTGCATGAGGATCATGGGATTGGATCGGGCGATCGTGTACTCTGTGTGGCACAGGTTGTTTTCCAGGGCCTCGCACTCATCTCGACAGAGCTGACGCCTGCGAGGGCCCCGAGAGCCCTCGTCGCACAGAGGAAAGACATAATAGCAGAAAGACGGGATGGCAAACCTGGAGCACTGATCCGATAGGTGGGTGGAGGTGCCAATCATAGTGAAGGCAGCTTGGAGGGAGGATAAAAAGAGACAGGTGTTTGAACGGTTTCCCACATGTTTATGTAATCTATTAGTTAGAATTATATGCAGTTGTTTTTGGATAATAGTGTAATATTTCAGCTAAGAGAGCCAGTGGATTTACTTACCTGTGATGCGGTTTTCACTCTCCCCCAGCATCTGCAGCGACTCAACATAGATGCTCTGGTTGCCGATGAAGCGAGCACAGGCAATGCCTCGGTATGGCTGGCAAAAACCTTTTTCTTGTGACCTGAAAAAGAAAAACCAACTATGCTTTAGGCACCAATGTTTTTTTAAAGCAGAGAAAGAAAGTAAAAAAATACACATACACCAATGTAAGCAAGACACTTAATCCCTACTTGTTCCAGCGGCATGCAACCTCTAACATAATAGCAATTAAAGCCAGCTAATTGAATTAATTTAATGTACAATGTAATCCTGACCAAGGCTAATATTTCTGATTTTAGCTTGGTATTGGTGTACATGTCAGTTTGGGTAAAAGTGTTAGGTATTGTGTTTGTAACAACCCAGTCGCCCTACTGTACAGATAATTTTAGCTGTATATAAACACAAGACCAAAACTGCTCAAAGCATTGACTGGCAAAAGGTCATCGACTGAAATGAAAGTTTATAATGTGATGAATATGTGAATACAAGAGAAACACGGGCACTTATACAGGAAACACCCAACCTGAATATGGTGCTATTAGTACACAACGTTTATTAGGACTTGTCAGCCGAGTATCTGAATCCACCAATTTTGACATGTATACTACCGTCGGTCCACAAATGAATCAGTGTTATCCCTGCTTAGAAACACAAAGGATGAATTGTGAAGTCTGATGACGTTTTGTGGAAAATGACTTCCTGCTAGCACTCCTTGCATTGCTGCCTCAAGCATTCCTGGGGCCCTATGCAGAACCTAACTCCCATCCTAAGACGGGAAAACAGTTAACTATTAAAAGAAGCTTTATAATGAAACAACTCAAATCATTGGAAAGACAGAAAGAATTAAAGCTGCAAGCAGCGTTGGGCGGGCCCTCGCTCTTGTAGCGCGTCCGGGTTTGAGCCGGCCGCGTTGCACATTCTGGAGCTCTGCCGGTGCGGCTGTGAATTTCCTACGCGGTTCCGACGCCGCATGAAGGTGTTATATGTCACTTCCTGTGTCCCCTATGTGGAGCTACATAGCACTTGCCGCTATGACTATAAATTAATATTGGCATGTAGATGTGTTGGGGGCGGGACACTTATCAAGAATGTAACGTTTTGCGCAGATGTGAGCATGTACACTGAAGTTACAACAACTTCCTGTGTCATGGCGAAGAGTTGATCTTTGACACCACGCCACGGACAAGCCCATTGACGAAAACTCACAGATAGCACAACTTTTCATCTTCAATGCCTTTAGTAGGCACAGCAGAAATTTGAAGTCGGTCGGACCAAATCCCTAGGAGGAGTTCGTCAAAGTATGAGTAAAGTAGAGTGTGTAAATCGCCAAAAATGAGCATTAAATCCAAAATGGCCGACTTCCTGTTGGGTTTAGACTATGGCTCCAAGAGGCTTTTTTGTGCGTCTGGACAAGATACATGTACCACAGAAAATTCATACACGTAGGTGAAACGTGCGGCGGGGGCTGCTTCGTTAAAGGTCACTTCCTCTTGCCAGCAGGTGGCGCTATGACTGTGGGTGAATGTCAGCATGTGTTCAGGGCGGGACTCTCATCCTACATGTACACTTTGGTCCAGATGTGAGCGTGTACACTGAAGTTACAACAACTTCCTGTGTCATGGCGAAGAGTTGATCTATCTCCCCTAGGAGGAGTTTGCTAAAGTACGAAGTGTGTAAATCATCCAAAAATGGCCGTAAAATTCAAAATGGCCAACTTTTTTTTGTGCGTCTTGATATGATACATGTCCCCTGAACATTTCGTGCATGTAGGTTGAACGTGGACGAGGGGCTAATTTTTTCCAATTTTCTAGGTGGCGCTAGTGAGTCATTTTGCCACGCCCATGCGCGAAACCCATAAAATACGAAATTTTTCACCACTTCTGACATGTGTGCAAAGTTTGGTGAGTTTTCGAGTATGCTCAGGTCCCCAAAATTGAGCTTACTTTGCAGGGGAAAAAAAAGAATAATCTTTACAGTTTCAATAGGGACCTCGCACGGTTCGTGCTCGGGCCCTAAAAATTATCTTTACAATTTCAATAGGGACCTCGCACGGTTCGTGCTCGGGCCCTAAAAATTATCTTTACAATTTCAATAGGGACCTCGCACGGTTCGTGCTCGGGCCCTAAAAATTATCTTTACAATTTCAATAGGGACCTCGCACGGTTCGTGCTCGGGCCCTAATTATATAGCACTGGGCACTGAAGCTGGAGACCATTCCCAGTTCACTTCCTGACTAAATGATGTCATAATTTTGACACTGCAGCATGGTGAGCTGCTTGGTCAATGCTGGAAGTAGAATACAGGAAGTAGTGTAAGCGAACTAATCACCTGACTCTTTGCTAAGGTAATTTCTTTATTTGTGCTGGGCTTAGTCACCCAGGCCTGACTTAAGTCTTAATCCATAAAACAAACATGCTGAGCCCACAGCAAAGGCTATACACACAGTGCATGCTCATTAAAATTACACACTCACTCAGAGGTGGCTAAAGGTGAATTATGTGTTGGCTGCTTCGTCATATTCTGTGAACACAGGTCTTTTTGCTTTTGATTATCTACAATACGGTTTACGCTGCACAGGTAATCTCATTCAGCTGCTAAGGGAAGAAATAGTGACAATGACTCTTGTTGTCCACATACAGTGGGTACGGAAAGTATTCAGACCCCTTTAAATTTTTCACTCTTTGTTTCATTGCAGCCATTTTCCAAAAATCAAAAAAGTTCATTTTATTTCTCAGTAATGTACACTCAGCACCCCATCTTGACAGAAAAAAACAGAAATGTAGAAATTTTTGCAAATTTATTAAAAAAGAAAAACTGAAATATCACATGGTCATAAGTATTCAGACCCTTTGCTCAGTATTTAGTAGAAGCACCCTTTTGATCTAATACAGCCATGAGTCATTTTGGGGAAGATGCAACAAGTTTTTCACATCTGGATTTGGGTATCCTCTGCCATTCCTCCTTGCAGATCCTCTCCAGTTCTGTCAGGTTGGATGGTAAACGTTGGTGGACAGCCATTTTCAGGTCTCTCCAGAGATGCTCAATTGGGTTTAAGTCAGGGCTGTGGCTGGGCCATTCAAGAACAGCCACGGAGTTGTTGTGAAGCCACTCCTTCGTTATTTTAGCGGTGTGCTTAGGGTCATTGTCTTGTTGGAAGGTAAACCTTCGGCCCAGTCTGAGGTCCAGAGCACTCTGGAAAAGGTTTTCGTCCAGGATATCCCTGTACTTGGCCGCATTCATCTTTCCCTCGATTGCAACCATTCGTCCTGTCCCTGCAGCTGAAAAACACCCCCACAGCATGATGCTGCCACCACCATGCTTCACTGTTGAGACTGTATTGGACAGGTGATGAGCAGTGCCTGGTTTTCTCCACACATACCGCTTAGAATTAAGGCCAAAAAGTTCTATCTTGGTCTCATCAGACCAGAGGATCTTATTTATCACCATCTTGGAGTCCTTCAGGTGTTTTTTAGCAAACTCCATGCGGGCTTTCATATGTCTTGCACTGAGGAGAGGCTTCCGTCGGGCCACTCTGCCATAAAGCCCCGACTGGTGGATTGCTGCAGTGATGGTTGACTTACTACAACTTTCTCCCATCTCCCGACTGCATCTCTGGAGCTCAGCCACAGTGACCTTTGGGTTCTTCTTTACCTCTCTCACCAAGGCTCTTCTCCCCCGATAGCTCAGTTTGGCCGGACGGCCAGCTCTAGGAAGGGTTCTGGTCGTCCCAAACGTCTTCCATTTGAGGATTACGGAGGCCACTGTGCTCTTAGGAACCTTAAGTGCAGCAGAAATTTTTTTGTAACCTTGGCCAGATCTGTGCCTTGCCACAAGTCTGTCTCTGAGCTCTTCAGGCAGTTCCTTTGACCTCATGATTCTCATTTGCTCTGACATGCACTGTGAGCTGTAAGGTCTTATATAGACAGGTGTGTGGTTTTCCTAATCAAGTCCAATCAGTATAATCAAACACAGCTGGACTCAAATGAAGGTGTAGAACCATCTCAAGGATGATCAGAAGAAATAGACAGCACCTGAGTTAAATATGAGTGTCACGGCAAAGGGTCTGAATACTTATGACCATGTGAAATTTCAGTTTTTCTTTTTTAATAAATTTGCAAAAATTTCTGCATTTCTGTTTTTTTCTGTCAAGATGGGGTGCTGAGTGTACATTACTGAGAAATAAAATGAACTTTTATGATTTTTGGAAAATGGCTGCAATGAAACAAAGAGTGAAAAATTTAAAGGGGTCTGAATACTTTCCGTACCCACTGTAATTTTATTCTTACCAGCAGCACTTGAATTTGAACGCTACTGATGCAAAGTAAACCCACTAGTGCTTTTGATTTTGATTCAGCAGTGTACTGTTAAATCTTATTGCATACCACCACTTACTAAATAAGGAAGGTACCCATGTTTTATTTATTTGAAGCTTGCAGCAGTATTTGTAGGAGTGAGTTGTTGCCCCAAGCAAAGGAGTTTAAGTATCTCAGGATATTGTTCACGATTTATTTACGGATGGGTGCGGTGTCAGCAGTAATGCAGGCATTGTACCGGATCATTGTGGTGAAGAGGGAGCTGAGTTAGAAGGCAAAACTTTTGGTTTACCAGTCTATCCATGTTCCAACACCTATGGTCATGAGTTGTGGGTATTTTATTTACCTTTATTTAACCAGAAAGAAAACTCACTGAGATTAAAAATCTCTTTTCCAAGAGCGTCCTGGCCAAGACAGATATATTTACCAAAAGTGATAAACAACAAGGATCGTCCGAGTAATCATTCATAACATCTACAGCCAGTGTGTACAGTGTCATTTAAAAGAACTTTCAAAGCAACCAGTGAAACCGGCTCCTGAAGATTCAGGACATTTTGCAGCTGATTCCAAGCGCAGGGGGACGCATACTTAAACGCTCCTTTTCCCAATTCAGTTCGGACTTGAGGGACAGACAGTAGTAATAAGTTTGTAGGTATGGGGGAAGCAGACCAAGAATAGCCTTGTAAATAAGAATGTGCCAATGATTAAGTCTACAGGTGGACAATGAAGACCAACCAACTCGCTCATACAAGGAGCAATGATGAGTAAGGGCTCTAAAGTTTGTGATGAACCTCAGAGCTCCGTGGTAAACAGTATCCAACAGTTTCAAGCTTTGAAAGGATGCATGCATGTATAAAACTTCGACATAGTCCAGCACTGACATGAAAGTGGCAGCAACAAGTCTCCTTTTGGCCTCAAAGGTAAAACACGACTTATTTCTAAAATAAAAACCCAGCTTCAGTTTTTTCGCCAACTGCTGAATGTTAGGTTTAAAAGAGAAAGAATCATCAATTAGGATACAGAGATACTTCTATTGAGACACAGACTCAATCTCGGAGCCCTGAGAAGTAGTGGTGGGTGGAAGGTTCAGTGAGTTTGATTTTGCACTGGAAAACAACACAAGTTTTGTTTTGTCATCATTTAAAACAAGTTTTAAATCAAACAAGGTACTTTGAACAGTATCAAAAGCAAGCTGTAGCTGACGAAGAGCCTGGTTTGGTGTAGATGCAGAGCAGTATATCACAATATCATCAGCATATAAATGAAAGTTTGCGTTGGAGACATTTCTCAACACTGACCCCAGGGGCACACCCTTGGATATACTAAGAGGGCTGGAAGTGAGACCATCTACCGACCGACCGGTTTGTTCTGACAATCCAACACTGAAAAGTATTTGTTTTAATATTGCGTGATCCACAGTATCCTTAGTAAGCCTTTGATGGATCAATGAAGAGCTGCACAATGTTGTTTTTTATCTAATCTGCTAATGAAATAATTTACTACTTTTAGGGTTGCTGTAGTTGTGCTGTGGTTTTTACAAAAAGCTGATTGAGAATTAGACAATATATTGTTAGTAGTTAGAAACTCTTTGAATTGTTCATTCACCAGAGTTTCTATAACCTTAGCCCGGACGGACAATTTCGAGATGGGTCTGTAATTGTTTAAATCTGTCGGGTCTCCCCCTTTTAACAGAGGAAGAACAAATGCAGATTTCCATATAAGTGGAATTTGATTCGTGTCCAGGGACAGATTAAAAAGATATGTCACCACCAGATAGGTGGTGCAATAAAGTCAGATGCTAATTGCATTTTAGTTCTAGTCCGGTTCATGTTCACACTGCAGTTTTACAAACGAACCAGAGAAGTAACCATGACGTTACACAGACTTACATGTAACTTGTTGATTGGACAGCTTTGGCGATTGTCATCTTGCATCATCAGGACCCACATGGGGAAATCAAACTCCGGTGACTGACAGAAGTTTATGCAGCACTTCAATGCTTAATTTAAAAACAGGACATGTAGTACAGGAATAATTTGGGGCTTGTTAGCCTGTAGTATACTGTGGTATCGCTGTCACACATTTTTTATGGACTTAATGAACTGACAGGGTAAAGTGAATACTACACTGCTGGTACATTGCTGACGTATTGCGGTAAGCGTGTCGACTCATTTCCGTTTCCGGTGCTTGTGTGTTGGTACCGTGTTGTGCTGCTCTCGCTAAATAACAGTTACATTTGTTTGATTACAGCGGCCAACTGTCCGCTAAACACTTATTCTTTACAGTAATTTTGCCTAAGCACTCACAGTTCTTTCCATCTTTTAGTGACTGCTGTTCAATCTCATACTTGTTCTAAAGTTTTGGTAACCGACGCTACAGTACTTTAGCTTAGCCGTTAGCGACTTTAGCTCAGCAGCTAGCGATGGCTTCTCCTTCTCCCTCTCTCTCTCCTACTTTCTCCTGCTCGGTGTGTCAGATGTTCAGTTACTCCTCTGCCTCCTTTAGCGGTAATGGTACGTGTAATAAGTGTAGTTTATTTTTAGACATGGAGGCGAGGCTCAGTGATTTAGAAGTCCAGCTCCGCACCTTGGTAGATCAGTCTTTAGCTACTGTAGCTAGCCAGTCCCCGGTAGTCGGTGCGGAACGGCCTGAGTTAGCCTCTGGTAGCCGTCCCCCGGCATCTCCTGTGCAGCCAGGAAAGGGGGGGGGCTGGGTGACTGTCCGAAGGAGGAATAGTCGTAAGCATTCAAAGTCCACGGGGCATCATCAACCTGTTCACGTTTCTAACAGATTTTCCCCACTCAGCGACACACCCGCTGAGAAACCAACTCTGATCATTGGCAGCTCCATTTTGAGAAACGTGAAGTTAGGGAAGCCAGCGGCCATAGTTAAGTGCATCCCTGGGGCCAGAGCGGGCGACATTGAGTCTTATTTGAAACTGCTGGCTAGGGATAAACGTAAATACAGTAAGATTGTTATTCACGTCGGCGGTAATGACTCCCGGTTACGCCAATCGGAGGTCACTAAGATTAATGTTGAGTCGGTGTGTACATATGCAAAAACAATGTCGGACACCGTAGTTTTCTCTGGACCCCTGCCAAATCTGACCAGTGATAACATGTATAGCCGCACGTCGTCATTCCGCTGCTGGTTGTCGAGGTGGTGTCCAGCAAACGATGTGGGCTTTGTTGATCATTGGCAGACTTTCTGGGGAAGACCTGGTCTGATCCGGAGAGACGGCATTCATCCCACTTGGGAAGGAGCAGCTCTCATTTCTAGAAATCTGGCCAGTCTAACACACTTCTCTGCCCTTCTTTTTCAGCAGTTACCCACCCAAAACCCTACGCAGAGTCGCAGTCTAACACACTTCTCTGCTCCTCCATTTCAGGAGTTACTTAGTGAAAATCCTATAGTGACGGTGTCTGTCCCCCGACCATCGAAATTATTTAAAAAGGTAAACAGAAGAGGAGCTGTGCATAAAAACCTCATAAAAATTAAAACCACAAGAGCAATAGTGCAAACGAATAGGAGAGTTAAATGTGGACTCTTAAACATCAGATCTCTCTCTTCTAAAGGTGTACTAGTAAATGAACTAATATCAGATTATGATATTGATTTATTTTGTCTTACTGAAACCTGGCTGGGTGATGGAGAATATGTTAGCCTAAATGAATCCACCCCTCCCAGTCATATTAATACTCATATTCCTCGAGGCACAGGCCGAGGAGGTGGAGTTGCAGCTATCTTCGACTCTAGCCTATTAATCAGCTCTAAACCTAAACCAAACTATAACTCATTTGAAAGCCTTGTTCTTAGTCTTTCGCACCCAAGCTGGAAATCACTGCAACCAATTCTCTTCGTTATAGTGTACCGAGCACCTGGCCTGTACTCTGAATTCTTATCTGAATTTGCAGAGTTTTTGTCAACTTTAGTCCTTAAAACGGACAAAGTTATTATTGTAGGGGATTTTAATATTCATGTGGACGTTGAGAATGACAGCTTTAGTACTGCGTTTATCTCTCTGTTAGATTCCATTGGCTTCTCTCAGAGTGTTCATGAACCGACTCACTGTTTTAATCACACCCTCGATCTTGTTTTGGTGTATGGTATTGAAATTGAACATTTAGTGGTGTTCCCACAGAATCCCTGTTTATCCGACCACTGTTTGATAACTTTTGAGTTTGTATTGCTGAACTACACGCGATTGGGCAAAAATTTCTATACAAGATGTCTGTCTGATAGTGCTGTAGCTAAATTTAAGGATGTGATTCCATCAGCTCTAAATACATTATCTAGTCACAAAGTAACAGAGGACTCCTATGCTAATTTCAGTCCCTCCCAAATCGATCATCTTGTTGATAAAGCTGCAGGCTCGCTGCGAATGACACTGGACTCTGTAGCCCCTCTAAAAAAGAAAATACTAAAACAAAGACGGTTAGCTCCATGGTATAATACTGAAACTCGCAAATTAAAGCAAATATCACGGAAACTTGAGAGGAATTGGCGTTCCACCAAACTGGAAAATTCTCGTTTAATTTGGCAAGATAGTCTTAAAACTTATAGGAAGGCCCTCCGTAATGCCAGAGCAGCCTACTACTCGTCATTAATAGAGGAAAATAGGAACAACCCTAAGTTTCTTTTCAGCACTGTAGCCAGGCTGACAGAGAGTCACAGCTCTATTGAGCAAAGTATTCCCATAGCTCTCAGTAGTTACGACTTCATGAGCTTCTTTAATGATAAAATTCTAGCTATTAGAGACAAAATTGGCACCGACTTATCTCTTAACTCTAACTCTTCTAAGGAACCTTAGAAACAGCTGTAGAACCAGATACATGTTTAGACTGTTTTGCTTCACTTAATCTTTACCAACTAACTTCAATAATTTCTTCATCCCAATTCATCAACCTGCCTCTTAGACCCCATCCCGACTAGGTTGCTTAAAGATGTTTTACCCTTAGTCAGCACCTCTATACTAGATATGATCAATCTATCTCTATCAACAGGCTATGTACCATAGTACTTTAAAGTAGCTGTAATTAAATCTCTTCTAAAAAAGCCCAAACTTGATCCGGATGTTTTAGCCAACTATAGACCTATATCTAACCTTCCATTTCTCTCTAAGGTTCTGGAGAAAGCAGTTGCTAAACAGCTGTGTGACTTTCTACAGAGCAATAGTTTATTTGGGGATTTTCAGTCAGGATTTAGAGCTCATCATAGCACAGAGACAGCACTGGTGAAAATTACTAACGACCTCCTTATTGCATCAGACAAAGGACTTGTCTCTGTACTGGTTTTATTAGATCTTAGTGCTGCATTTGATACCATTGACCATCAGATCCTATTGCAGAGACTGGAATATTTCATTGGCATTAAAGGAACCGCTCTCAGCTGGTTTAAGTCCTATTTATCAGATCGATTTCAGTTTGTATATGTTAACGATGAGTCCTCCATGCATGCGAAAGTTAGTCATGGAGTTCCTCAAGGATCTGTCCTCGGACCAATCCTCTTCACTTTATATATGCTTCCCTTAGGCAATATTATCAGGAAACATTCCATAAACTTTCATTGTTATGCAGATGATACTCAGTTATATCTATCGATCAAGCCAGATGAAACTCATCAGTTAGCTAAACTTCAAATGTGCCTTCAGGATGTTAAAACTTAGATGACCTGTAATTTTCTAATGTTAAACTCAGATAAAACTGAAGTTATTGCTCTGGGGCCTAAGCACCTCCGTGACGCATTATCTAAAGATATAGTTTCCCTGGATGGCATCGCCCTGGCCTCCAGCACCACTGTGAGGAATCTTGGAGTTATCTTTGATCAGGACATGTCGTTTAAGTCTCACATTAAGCAAATTTCAAGGACCGCCTTTTTCCACCTACATAATATTGCGAAAATCAGGAACATCCTGTCTAAAAATGATGCAGAAAAACTAGTCCATGCATTTGTTACTTCTAGGCTGGACTACTGCAATTCCTTATTATCAGGCTGCTCGAAAAAGTCCGTTAAGACTCTTCAGCTGATCCAGAATGCTGCAGCACGTGTTCTGACAGGAACCAGGAAAAGAGATCATATTTCTCCTGTGTTAGCTTCTTTGCATTGGCTTCCAGTGAAATCCAGAATAGAATTTAAAATCATTCTTCTTACCTACAAAGCTCTTAATGGTCAGGCACCATCTTATCTTAAAGAGCTCATAGTACCTTACTACCCCACCAGAGCACTTCGCTCCCAGAATGCAGGGTTACTTGTGGTTCCTAGAGTCTCCAAAAGTAGACTTGGAGCCAGAGCATTCAGCTATCAAGCTCCTCTCCTGTGGAACAAGGTTCCAGTTTGGGTTCAGGAGGCAGACACCATCTCCACATTTAAGAGTAGGCTTAAGACTTTCCTCTTTGATAAAGCTTGTAGTTAGGGCTGGCCCAGGTTAGTCCTGAACCATCCCTTAGTTATGCTGCTATAGGCCTAGACTGCCGGGGGATTTCCTATGATGCACTGAGCTCCTCTCTCCTCTACTTTCTCTCCCTCTGTATGCAACCTCATCCCATTATTACATGTTACTAACACAACTTCTCCCCTTTCTGGTAGTCTTGTGCTTTCTCGTCCCTCTCCTCTCTCCTCCTATCACTTCCTGCAGGTTTTCTGGCTCTGGAGCTGTGGAGTCTGGATCTGTGGCTGCGGGTCACCTGCTGCCCCCGTGTTCCTGCTCGACACCCTCTGCTGCAACGACTATTGTTACTAGTCCTATTGTTATTATAATCATTAACATTACGACTGTTACCATTAACACTACTATAAATATCTGTACCATTATTCATTTAGTCCATAGCAACCTCTCTCTCTCTCCCCCCCCCCCCCCAACCGGTCGAGGCAGATGGCTGCCCACCCTGAGCCATGGTTCTGCTCGAGGTTTCTGCCTCTTAAAAGGAAGTTTTTCCTTGCCTCTGTCGCCTAGTGCTTGCTCTTGGTGGGAACTGTTGGGCTTCTGTAAATAGCATCATAGAGTACAGTCTAGACCTGCTCTTTTATGAATTAGTTGTTATTATTATTATTATTATTATTAGTTGTTTAGATTTGGAAATAATGCACAGATCACATCATAAAATCCTGAGGTTAACCGCACCAGAGTTCATTTAAAAGCGTAGCGAGACCACCTATTCAAGCAGGTCTCGGCACGCTTGCTTGGTCCGCTTTTGGTGCGTACCCGAGTGCGATTGCTGCATTCTCACCTGCCCAAACGAACCGCACCAAGGAGATATTACTTTTGTTATATTACTTATGTTGAGACCTCACCAAGGTACCATGACATAATGCAGTTTCAAAAGAAACTTTGTTATTGTTAGAAATAGTACTTTGAACAAAATTATAACAAAATATATTAAAGTTTTGAGAAATAAGAGTCAAATTTATAAAACTACAGAAAACATAAAAAAAAAAAAATCTGATATGTTATAAATTAGAGTACTACTACTACTAATAAACATTAAATTAAATAGTGTATGTATCATGGGGGCCAGCAAAACAGAAACTATAAGTAAATACCAATATAGTACTACTACTAAAAATAATAATACTACCATATATCATCTCTCATGTCATTGCTATCATAATAATGAAAAACAGACTCTCCTACTTAGGCAAATAATTATGTATATATTTTTTTGTCATGCAGTAGTTATTACCTTACATGTAATCCACAAGAATGACTCCTTTCTACATCTAGTTTATCACAAGCACTCTGTTAATTCTAACCAAAGCTACGAGAAACCATTTCCTCACCACCATCTGGCTCTAAAAAATGCCGTCTATGTTACAGTGACCCAGAGGAAACGTTGAATTAATCTAATACTACATGACTGTCTACAATGAGGACCTGCAACTTTGACATTTCACACTAATGTTTCACATTGGAAAGGTGAGCTAACTTAGATAACGTTTTAGGCAGGAAGCCGTGTTATATAATTGTTCAGCTCAAGTTTATTCACAAGTCCTCTGGTTTAAGATAAGAGATAAGAGATAAGCAGCTCGCAGATATATTTAGAATAAGTTAAACACTAGTTTAATCGTTCATTAATGTTAGCACTCCTCCACTGATAATAATAATAATAATAAAAATAATTTAAGCCCCTTTTCCACTGCATAGTACTAGCTCGACTCGCCTTTTTTTGCTTTTCCGTTGTGGAAAAGTTGTACTACCAGGTACTTTTTTTCGTATCACCTCTTTCGAGGTTCCAAGCGAGCTACTAAAATGTGACGTGAAAACACAGCAGACTGCTGATTGGTCAGAGAGAATCGTCACTATTCACTGCGTCATAATTGCACGCGCCAGGTAGAGGCCAGCAACAGAAAGTATTATATTTTACAGTTTTCATACGTAATTTCATCACTAAATCCACTTCTGAGAAGTTTTGAGGAGAGAAATCAGCTGTGTAGATTTCGAATATTGACAGTTTTTACGAAAAGTGATAGCGGAACAAAAATGTGCTTGAAAGTTTTCGAAGTTGTTGTTATAATTTAGGGTGATAATACTTTTTAACAAAATGCATCTGTGTGAATTGTGAAAGTAAAGGTCCACCGTTATGCTATGTTAACGTTAACATAAAGTCAATGCTAGATGTGGCTTGGTACTGTTACAGAGTGACTGCGGTCAGGGAGAGGAAGGATCTGCGGACAGCAGGGCTGCACAATTAATCTACTTTTCAAAAAGCCGATGTGCTTTTCAGTCACTTTTTAGTTTAAATCGACCAATCACAGCCTGGATGGGGCAGGACATTAAAAAAAGTTTCACGTGCTACAGCAAATCTTTAAATGTTAAACAATATGACTGACAAGTTAGTACTTAGCATTAACAAATTAGAAACCACTGTAAAGCCTTTTTCTTGAACAATGATTAAATAAATAAAAACAACCACAGACATGAAACAGCTGTAACCGGATTTAATATTCAACTAACTGGTTAATAGTAGCCTATACTGTAATATGAAATTATAATAAATATAGTAATTAATACATTAACATTATACTACCAACATACAGGTGCTGGTCATATAATTAGAATATCATCAAAAAGTTGATTTATTTCAGTAATTCCATTCAAAAAGTGAAACTTCTATAGTGTATACATTCATTCCAAACAGACTGATATATTTCAAGTGTTCATTCCTTTTAATTTTGAAGATTATAACTGACAACTAATGAAACCCCAAAATCAGTATCTCAGAAAATTAGAATATTGTGAAAAGGTTCAATATTGAAGACACCTGGTGCCACACTCTAATCAGCTAATTAACTCAAAACACCTGCAAAAGTTCTGTAGGCTACACAATCATGGGGAAGACTGCTGACTTGACAGCTGTCCAAAAGACGACCATTGACACCTTGCTCAAGGAGGGCAAGACACAAAAGGTCATTGCTAAAGAGGCTGGCTGTTCACAGAGTTCTGTGTCCAAGCACATTAATAGAGAGGCGAAGGGAAGGAAAAGATGTGGTAGAAAAAAGTGTACAAGCAATAGGGATAACCGCACCCTGGAGAGGATTGTGAAACAAAACCCATTCAAAAATGTGGGGGAGATTCACAAAGAGTGGACTGCAGCTGGAGTCAGTGCTTCAAGAACCACCACGCACAGACGTATGCAAGACATGGGTTTCAGCTGTCGCATTCCTTGTGTCAAGCCACTCTTGAACAAGACACAGTGTCAGAAGCGTCTCGCCTGGGCTAAAGACATAAAGGACTGGACTGCTGCTGAGTGGTCCAACGTTATGTTCTCTGATGAAAGTAAATTTTGCATTTCCTTTGGAAATCAAGGTCCCAGAGTCTGGAGGAAGAGAGGAGAGGCACAGAAGTCCAGTGTAAGGTTTCCACAGTCAGTGATGGTTTGGGGTGCCATGTCATCTGCTGGTGTTGGTCCACTGTGTTTTCTGAGGTCCAAGGTCAACGCAGCCATCTACCAGGAAGTTTTAGAGCACTTCATGCTTCCTGCTGCTGACCAACTTTATGAAGATGCAGATTTCATTTTCCAACAGGACTTGGCACCTGTACACAGTGCCAAAGCTACCAGTACCTGGTTTAAGGACCATGGTATCCCTGTTCTTAATTGTCCAGCAAACTGGCCTGACCTTAACCCTATAGAAAATCTATGGGGTATTGTGAAGAGGAAGATGCGATACGCCAGACCCAACAATGCAGAAGAGCTGAAGGCCACTATAAGAGCAACCTGGGCTCTCATAACACCTGAGCAGTGCCACAGACTGATCGACTCCATGCCACGCCGCATTGCTGCAGTAATTCAGGCAAAAGGAGCCCCAACTAAGTATTGAGTGCTGTACATGCTCATACTTTTCAGCTGGCCAACATTTCTATCATCTTTTTTGTATTGGTCTTAAGTAATATTCTAATTTTCGGAGATACTGAATTTGGGATTTTCATTAATTGTCAGTTTTAATCATCACAATTAAATGAAATAAACATTTGAAATATATCAGTCTGTGTGTAATGAATGAATGTAATATCCAAGTTTCACTTTTTGAATGGAATTACTGAAATAAATCAACTTTTTGATGATATTCTAATTATGTGACCAGCACCTGTATTATTAACTGAACATTATACTCTTTATTTAATGTTATAATATTATACTAATACACTCATGTATACTAGTTCCTCCTCCAGGTTGTGGATAGTGTCTCTGAAATGGACAGATGCAGATTTAGCCAGAGTCGGGATGCCAGTTTGCCAGTATTTTCTCCTTCTGCCTCTTCAGTGCAACACGCTCCCCTTATTCTGTTTTACATCTGTTTTACTAGTTATTGTTATAAAAAAAATGTTTATCGTTTTAACTTTGTTCAAGTTGAAAAATACACATTTCAAAATGTCCGTATTTTGTGCATTTTCCTTGATAATCAAGCATGTAGATTCATAGTACCATTTGTTCCATTATAATCTAATCGCAATGGCAAATCGTAATATTGTCCACAATAATCACAACATGACTTTCTCCAAATCGGTGCAGCCCTAGCGGACACTAGGGGTGGGAATCTCAGGGCACCTCACGATTCAATTCAATTACAATTCAGAGGGCTGCGATGCGATTATAAAATAATTATTGATGGATCTTGATGCATCATTCTTTTGCTATACAGGATCTCTGGCTAAGCATTAAATTTGCGCATTAAAATCCAAAAGAAACATCTCCAAATTAGCTTAAAAGGACGAGTTTGCCTCCCTAACTGAAATATAAAGTTAATTATCAGGATGTACACCAGTTTAGTCTAAGCTTGTACTAAGCTTGTACCTGATGTTCTCAAACCTTCCAGATCCAGATGAGCTAATTAATATTACTTCATCACTAATTTAGCTAACGTTACAAACATATACGGTAACGTATATATACACACACAATATCTTTCTCCACTAACTCACACCGGCATGTTTATTACAAGTAACGCGTTAACGTTACTATTAACGCATTACTGTAATATTTTCACAGTAACTAGTAGTGTAACTAATTACTTTTCTAAAACAGTAATGTGATTACAGTTACTAATGCAGGTAACGCTGCGTTACTCGTTACTGAATGCACCATCTTTACGTGAATCCACCACTTTGCGGCAGCTCTTTTGTTCATGTGTGCTGATAGCCAAAAACTAATGGAAGAAAGGAGAAGGAGGGAGAGAGGCGTTCTGTCCGCAGCTGTAAGTAGCTACTGCCATTATTGTGTCACAGTCTAAGATGCAAAGAATATTGGCGTCTATTGTAAACTCTGTGCAACCAGCAAAAAGCTTTCAACCACCAACATTTCTACATCTGATTTATTGAAGCATCTGCTGAAGCAGCACAGCAACGTGAAACTTAGAGAAAGAAACTCCGGCAGCTACTGCCAGTGAGGCTTTGACTCGTCGAGAGAGAGCGGCGTAACATTAACATAACATTTTGTAACCGAGGACTGCAGAAATACAGATGTTCAAAAGTCAAGATTTACTTGCTTTTTCAGCTGGTGGTGTTAAGAAATGTTAGACCTAGGCTATATGCTTTGTAAAAACCATACTCCTTGCTGCTGCTGCTGCTATGAATATGATATTAGAGACTGAATAACGTACGAAAATTGTAAAATATAAAACATTCTTGTTATGTCACATTTTAGTATTGCCTCAGCTCGCTTGGAACCTCAAGGGAGGTGATACGGAAAAAAGGTACAGATCCAACTTTTCCCCAATGGAAAACCAAAAAAGGCGAGTAGAGTCCAGGCGAGTCAAGCTGGTACCATGCGGTGAAAAAGGGGCATAGCAGGCAATGTACAACACTCTTTTAAAGTAAGCTGTAAGTAAGCCTCTTTTTATAAGGCCCACTCTTGATCCAGGGGTTTTAGCAAACTATAGAACTATATCTAACCTTCTTTTTCTCTCCAAGATCAGTTGTTTGACTTTGCACTAGTCTTGGCGATCTTCTCTTTTTTCATATCGTCTAATCATATCGTCTCAACATTCCTGTGCTAGAGGTGTAAACACCAACACTCTCCCACTGTGAATGCTCAGAAAGGGCTGGCAGGACTGCTACTAGCTGCACAGATAACTATAAATACAAATTTGATAGTTGGCATTGCACATTTCACCTTCAAAAGGCAGATATGTATACATGTATTCAACAGATACCTGTCGAGGATGATACTTAAAATATCTTA
The DNA here is from genome assembly GCF_014851395.1 of Micropterus salmoides. NCBI lineage: Eukaryota > Metazoa > Chordata > Actinopteri > Centrarchiformes > Centrarchidae > Micropterus > Micropterus salmoides. Next base: position 31,804,362 of record NW_024041151.1, on the reverse strand, counting down.
ATTTCCAAATTTGCTTTAAAAAAATCCTTCTGTGATGAAAATATCCTTAATATGGAGTACTTTCCTTTATGTTGCTGTAAGACATTTATTCAAACACACTCATATCTAGAAGGTGTTCACTTACGGTTCATCTGGGCCATGTGTGGGCATCTGTCCTGTGAATCCAAAATAGAACATTAAAAACTCTGATAACAAGCATTTCATTCATACTGAAGAGTGGCCTATTTAGCTTTAGCTGACTATATAAGCGAACAACCACCATGGCATCTTGGTTACTTGGTATCTGACAGTTTTTACAGTGCTAGAAACAAGGGTTGTTAATGACATGCCAGTCAAAGAAAAATGCCAGCTCTCTGCACAAGCTACTGATCTCTGTGTAAATAGATGTTGATGAAAAATTTGGCAGATACAAAAGAAGTTTCAGTTATTCATACAGTGTGTAAATTAAACACTTAACATTCAACATTAGCTTCTTATAATTTAGGCATAAATAACTAAGTCATTGTGTAAATTTAAATGTGAACCTTACCTAGTTTGACATACAGGACTCCAGTGGCAGAGATGACCTTGAGAGAGTTGGTGGCGACACACTGATAATAGCCGGTGTCTGTTGTGTCCAGGTCCTGTATGCGGAGCTTGGATCCTGCCTCTGTCTTGCGGATGGTTATGCGCCCATGCTCCTGGACTACGGGGGCATCGTTCTTTAGCCAGCGGATAGACGGTCGTGGGTTTCCTGCCACTTTGCAGTGTAGCGTGGCCGTTTGACCCTGGAAGTGGGTGATGTTGTTGACTGGCTCCTGGAACTCCAGAAAATAACCTTGTGGAGATGAAACACAATGGGTTAAAAGAAGCATAAAACTGAGAAACAGCCAGAATCTACAGAAATCAGACCTTAGTGTTATTTCAAGCAAAGCATTGACATCAGCGGTTTCATTCATGCTGCACAATAATAGGTTCATTTTTCAGCAGCGTCCAATCATTTGTACAGATGCACAGTACAACCATTATAACATTTAACACTTTCCTGATGCGTTCAGGATATAGTTGAACTGAACTTCTAACTTCAGCCTGCTGTTAGCAGCTTGGCAACAATTCAGCTTGCTGATTGAACATTTATTGCCACAATGCTCTCTGGGACTCAGAGCTGACTTCTAGAGAAATATAGATCCTAAACATATTTGATAGTGTTCCGTTAACTAATTTAATTAATTTATATATTATGCATCCTCCATCATCCATTTATGTGTGCTCAGCTGCATATACTGTTTAGTTGGTGTTAGAGACCTGGGTTCCATTCCCGCTGTGACCCATCCACAATTGTGTCCCTGAGCAAGACACCCATCGCTGTTCTAGAGGCGTGCGACCTCTGACATGTGTAGCAATTGTAAGTTGCTCTGGATAAAAGCGTCATCTAAATGAGCAAATGTAAATCGGTTGTGTTAAATATTTAGATTTAAAATTAATAGTAATAGTATGACTTTACTGTCATGTAGTGAGCAGATTTTGGCTCAAAAATCATTTACCTGATATATTTAATAATTGATACATTATGATCTATTAAAGTCATGATATGAAATTAATGATTCCTGTTTTGTTTAGTTTTATCTTTGCCACCATCTCGACTGTAAGGGAACCGGGGAGGACAACTGAGTGACATTCAACTCTATATTATGTATAATATTTTGTGTGTGTTGTTCTACAAATGAATGACAATGTTTAAATTCAGAAATTTGGACTTACTGTCTCATTTGTTTTTTCCTTATTAAGTTTAAACAGTTAGGCGAACGCAGGATGCTCAGTTACACTGCCATCACACTGCCCTATGCATTGTAAAGAAAGCTGCGATTATACTATACAGAAACTGCACATACAATCTGTGCAGTCAAAAATTATTTGTCCACGTGTAGACACCCGCATTGATCCTCATGCGAACCCTCACAGCTAAGTGGAGAGAGCTTAAAGTTAGCTCCTTCTTGTAGCTTTTGTAGCTATTAACTTCACATCATGAGGAAATTCATAATCTTGTAGAGTGGTGCTCAGAGAACAAGCTACTGCTCAACGTCAGCATAACTAAGGAGCTGATCATTGATTTTAGGAAGAAGGAGATAAAGACATACTCCTGTCTACATCAGTAGAGCTGAGGTGGAGCAGGTGAACAGTTTCAGGTTCCTGGGAATCAGCATCACAGAGAACCTGACATGGTCGTCTCACATCTCCACGCTGGTGAAGAAAGCTCAGAAACGACAGTATATCTTGAGGTAGTTTAAGAAGGCCAAATTCCCACGCCAAGTTCTTGTCAGCTTTTACAGAGGAGCAATAGAAAGCACCCTGACTGGAAAAATCACTAACTGGCATGGGATGTGCACGGCCCAGGACCGGAGGGCTCTGCTCAGAAGATCATTGGTACCCATCTCCTGACCATTAGTGATATCGGTGAGGTGAGGTACCTACGCAGAGCCCAAAGGATACTAAAGGACAGTACCCACCCAGCCACAGCCTGCTCACCCTGCTTCTGGGAGGAGATATAGAAGTTTCTGCTGCTGCACCACCAGACTGCAGAGCAGCTTTTTCCCCCAAGCTGTCAGCCTCTTAAACTCGAAAATACGCACAAAAATGGCCTCTTGGAGCCATTGGCTAAACCAAACAAGAAGTCGGCCATTTTGGATTTAATAGTAATTTCACACATTTGATAAGGGTCATGCCCTGAACACATCTACAGGTCAAAATTCGCTCAACCTCATAGTGCCACCTGCTGGAATCAGGAATTGTCCCTTCAAAGATGCAGCCCCTGCGCACGGAATCCCCAAAATGCACAAAACTTTTGTGGTACATGTAGCATCCCAAGACGCACAAAAAAGCCTCTTGGAGCCATACCTGAAATTAGACAGGAAGTCAGCCATTTTGATTTGAATGTGCAATTACAGCCCATTTATGGCCTTTTACAAGGTCGGTACTTTAACGAACTCCTTCTAGGGAATTATTCGGATCGAGTAAAATTTTCTACTGTGCATTCTAAAGGCATTGACGATGAAAAGTTGTGCTAACTGTGAGTTTTTGTCGATGGGCGTGTCAGTGGCGTGGCTTCAAAGATCAACTGTTCTCCATAAAACAGGAAGTTATTATAACTTTAGTGTACTTTAGATAACCCCGTCCTGAACACATCTACATTAAAATATTAGGCACAAAAATCCACACACTTATAGCTCTAGGGAGCACTATAAGCAAGGTCAACACGTTTTCGCCTACGGAGACTTTATATCCACGTGTTCGTGGTATAGGTATAGCTGATACAGTCTTGTGCTCCCTAGATCGATACGTGAAAAACTGCTCCAAATACAACCTAACAAATATTTGCGAAAAATGCTAAAAAGAGTCATGTCACATCTTTACTTTAGCATGGCCGATCAACAATTAATTTCAAGAACTTATGTGGCATGCCTCCCTGAGGGGCTATGCAAACTTTGGTGCAATTAACCCCTAGGTGGCGCTATTTAACATGAAAAATTTGTTCCTGTATAACCACAAGTCAGATTGACATGGATGTTGAGCCGAATTGTTCAAGACGGTCCCCTGGCGTCGGGGGGCTTAGACCCCCACTTACAACTACTTGCGGTTCTAGTTAGAGGTCCGAGCCCGAGTGTGCTGGGAACACGCGATTGCAAGGCATCGCGTTTCCCTGTACCAGTGGAGCTGGGAACCCTATTGGAACTGCTAAAACCCATACTGCAGCCTACACAGTAAGTGCTACAGACACGAAACTCCACACCACTGCAAGTACCGCAAAAATCTCCACACGTCTACCACTAGGAGGTGCTATATATGCATTTGGCCTTGGAACTCACGCATACAAGGGCGCATATTTAAAACCTTATTTCCATGCGTTTGGGGGATCGACCTGATTCTCCTGGTATAGGCCATGCCCATTTCCGCCTAGACTCTTTTTTTTCGCTACATCGCAAAAACTGAAAAATCTATTTTAATTAACTCCTCCAAAGCGGCAAGTCCAATCATCACAAACTTGGCATGGACCATCTCTGGACCAAGCTGATAAAATTTTGTAGAGGAAATTTTGATCCGACAAAAAGATTTCCTGATTATAGGCTAACAAATATTTGCTAAAATGTTAAAAAACAGGAAGTGACATCATCTCTTAAGTTTGGAATGGTCAATCAACACCAAACTTGAGGACCTTATGTACCATGCCCCCCTGAGGGGTTGTGCAAAATTTGGTGCAGTTAGCCCCTAGTTGGCACTATTCAAAAAAAATCCCATTGACTTACATTCATTTTATATCTCCATAACTACAACTCCGATTGATACCAAATTTGGGTCATGATGATACCTGAAAACTTTGATGCAATTCAGCCTAAAGGTGGCGCTATAATCGAAGCTCAAATACCGTGGAAACACCTCATTCATTTCAATGGAATTTCGAACCAACGCACATTTTGCCTCATAATTACTATAATTACTATTGCCACTATATCTCACAATCATAAACCTTATGTCTACGTGTTTGGGGGATACTGCCAATTCCTATGGTATAGGACACGCCTTTGTGTGATGACGTTTTCATTTTGATAAAATCGATAACTATAAAAACTATTTTAATTAACTCCTCTGAAGCGGCAACTCTGATCACCACCAAACTTGGCACAGACCATCTCTGGACCAAGCTGAAGAAAGTTTGTAGAGGGAATTTTGATCCGAAAAACAATGTCCCAATTATAAGCTAACAAATGTTTGCGAAAACGCTGAATACAGGATGTAATGACATATCTTACGTATGCAATGGCCAATCTAAACCAAACTCGGGGACCTTTTCTTGCACGCCCTCCCGACGGGCTGTGTGAAATTTGGTGTCAATCGGCATCTAGGTGGATTTATTAAACGCATATCAAATAATACTCCTATAGACATACATTCATTTTAGATCTCCATAACCGCAAGTCGACTCACGCAACCTCTGCTGAGCGAGGGGGCGACTGGAGCTGGGGGGCTTGGACCCCAGTTACAACTGCTAGCAGTTTTAGTTCATAATTGATTCTGTATTAATGTATATTGTCTGCTTTGTAGCAGAAGGGAGTTACAAAACACAATTTAATAATTCTATAACTTATTATATTGTGACAATAAACCTACCTACCTTTTCTCAGTGATATTACCAGGTGCATATTCACTGCTGGGATTGAGACCACCCATTGCTGAATGGAAATTTATCAGCCCAAAACTTTTAATTGAATAGACACATCATAGACACTGACGCATCAAATCCCTGGCAGGACTACAAGTAAAACAGTCTGTTTAAATCACGCTGTAGCAGAAAAAGTGTTGGCATAAGTATTTCTTCCTTCTCTGTGGGTGAGGCGTGAAAATATGTTTCTATATTGTATTTTGTAGTAACAGTATGTAAATGTTATAATATTTAGCTTTTGACCACAGTGCTAAACAGATGGACCAATTCACTGACCAACGAAACAGTTCCCCACTTCTATCTACTTGCCTCGAGACAGCTCTCCCTCCCAGTACTGATACAAGCCCATGAGCTTTAGCTCTGCAGTGATGAGAGGGTAGGATGTGAGTGCAGCTGACTGCAGATGGAATAAAGCTGGACTGATGGCCTTTGGTAATGGAATGAAATAATAGAAAGAAAAAACAAAGGTAAATGAGGACAAAAGCAACAGTTTCCCCTTTCTGGAGGCCTGAAATGTTGCTGGCTGCTCATCAGCTGTTGATGATTCAAACTATTCTTCCTTAAACAGCCTTGGGGCAGATACAGTGTTCTTGTTATTCTAAAAACATTGGAAATAAGATTCCTTTTATTCATTTAGACTGATGATATATTGATGAGAGAGAGAAAGAGAGAGAGAGTGAGACAGAGAGAGTGAGAGCAGAAAGTTTACCAAAATGGCACTGAATGGAGGAGTAGGTTTTGATAAGCGGGACCTAATCGCTCATGAAGGAAGGAAGAAAGAAAGAAGATCTTGCACGTTTTGTGCTCGGGCCCTAATAATTCCTTCAGTTTCAATAGGGACCTCGCACAGTTCATGCTTACCTTAGAATGAGCCATTTGCGGATGGAATCAAGGAATATGATAATAAAAATAGAATCAGCTGTTAAATGTTACATGATCTGCTAAAATGTGGTTGCAGTTTATCACAGCACTTAAAGAGGATGTTATGCTTTTAGGCTTTTTCCTCTCCTTTTTTGAGTTATCTACCTTTTTTGTGCATGTAACAGGTTTTCAAAGTGAAAAAGCTCAAAGTCCACCCCATAGGGAGTTCCCATCTCCCACAGAAAACTCTGCTCTGAACTGCCTGAAAACAGCTTGTTTGTAGTCCAGCTGTTTCCCTTTCATCCCTGTGATGTCACAGGGATGAAAGGGAAATGCGCCTCATATAACGCTCGCCAAGCGGCTACTCCAACACACCCTCAAAAACACCGGTGGAAAAACAGTGAGCTGCAGCACACAGCTCTCCTGGACATAGAATTGTTCCTGTGATGTAGAAACAGAGCTCAGTTAAAACTTGAAAGATACTTTTGTTACAGATTAATAACTCGCCACTCTGAAACGCTTGCTCCAGTCCATGTTGCTAAGCTGGTAAGGGGATATACAGCTGAACCCAAGCCGTGTTTACCGGCTTCTTGCTGACCCACCCTTCTCTGCTTCGGATTGGCTAGTAGTTCTTAACTAGGAACTGCGCATGTGTAACTCCCAACAAAGATCATTTAGAGACAAGATGTATCACTTCATAGCTAAAACGAAGCCTTCAACACAGGGAGGAGCTGCAGCAATGTGCAGTGTGACATTTACTCAAGTACTTAAGTACAGTACTAGCATGTAATAGCAATAGCATTAATAATAGCATGGCTATTGCTTCTATTTGTTATCATAACATCACTAAGCTTACAGAGTTATTAGCTAAGATCTGGGAACACAGCGACATAGCTACATCAAAATTCAACAGGTCAAGAAACATGAGAAGTGAGATCAGACAGGTTGAAAACAAATCAGCAGTTTATCCAGATGATCGAAACTTTGTTTGAAGATCAAACCGAATGCGATTACATCTGAAATGTTGCTAGTAATAGTGTGATGTGTATAAAAGTGATGGATGTATAAAATGGATGGTTTGGGTGATAATTTTACTGTTCACCTTAGTTTTCTCTTCCAAATAAGTTTGACAAACCTGCAGATTTGTCAAATATCCCTATTAGTTATGCACATTACTGTATATGGAAATAAAGAGGAATGGTGGCGGTGCAGAGATATTGATAAACACACACACTCAAAAATCCCTTGGCTCTCAGTACCATCTGCATTTCGAGCAGCAGCCAAGCTCTGGCGTTTACACAACGGAAAAACAGAGATGTGAGCCCAGCTTCCCATCCTGGTCAAAGCAGAGCTCTCCACAGAGCAGGCTACAGATGAGTGATGTCAACAAGCAGCTCTTTAATTATAACGTCTTTATCCTTCATTTAAGGATGTACTGCAACTCTCTGAATGACTCAATAAGTGTGTGAGGGCAAGGCAGGAGGGAAGGATGAAACAGTTGATCTGGAGATCAAAACCAGCTTGAATGGTTCTTGCAATAGTGATTAAAAGCCTGAAAATAAACACTGAGGATTGATAAGAGTATACTCAGCCTTAGGAATCAATGTTGCATTCAGGGTATGTCATGACTATAAGAACAATGTAAACAGTTGGTCTACAGGCAAACTGAATTGTATACTTTGCAGATTGTAAAGCTGCAAACGGAAAAATTATCTTTTTTATATAGCTGATAGCAAGAGCAGTGGACCAACAGTAGATCTCTGTTGCACATTACCTATAGCTGGAGTGCTTGATATAACACCATCAGCCACACCAACGTCTACCTGTAAGGTCTATCATCTAGTGGTCTTGGGGTCCTGGAGTTGAGGTCACAGCCTCCAAGAATCAAAATGCCAAAATGCTACTCTTAGCATGTGCATGCATTAGTAGTGACTGCTGAGGTAGCTGGTTTCACATGAGACAATTACCACCACACATAAACTGTAAAAACCACCTGCTTGAATAGAATGGTGTCTCTGTCAATGCCCTGGTTATGGCACTATTTAACATTGAAATGACAAATTAATAACAACATTTTGCTTCTGCTGATGCAGAGCGGAGCCAGTGTCGAGCCGGAGCCGGGCGAGCACCATAACTGGGCTCAGAAGCCTGTATGGATATAACATTAGCTAATTAGCGGGTATGTTTTCACTATTTGTAGTAGCTTGTTTCTTATTTCACCGTTTTAAATATACTTCATTTTCCACCTTATTTAATTGTCACTCACTTATTGAATCTGCCTCCTTCAGTTCTCTTCACAATCCCAGACCTAACGTAATGTTACCTCTGCTGCAAACAAGTCTCCGTGCCCCACTGATGAAGTGAAATGATACATGAAATGTGGCAAAAAAGCAGCCCACATAAGTGTGCCTAAGACTTCTGCTGAATTATGGTGCATTCATGACGCCATCTGCTTGCTCTTATGCTTCAGCTTTTTACAATTGAAGCTTGGTAACAAGCCTGTAAATACTTCAAATAAATGAGCAGGACTGCTTTACAACAATGTTGTATTTCTATAATTCTATTATATAATTAAATATTTTATATCTCTTTTATACTTAGGTCACATGTAACAATTGATCTCCATCACAAGTGAGCAAGGTATGATGCGGATGAAGACTGTAATAAGATCAACTTTGGTTACTCAATTATTTTGACTCTTACTGCATTTGCGATATGATTTTTGAAATTAGAGGGAATGGTCTTTTTAACATCGGTATTCTCATTCTCATTGAAAAATATTTAAATGAATTATGGTGTGATTTTTGCAGGGATCTGTTCACACACATTACACTTAATTACTGTGCCTCCTGCGATTTGAAAATTGCAGTAGGCCATTTTAGGTAGGTAGGTACATTTATTGTCACAGTATAACAGGTTATATAAAGAAATTGAGAACTCCCTTCTGCTACATGGCAGACAATATAAATTCATACAGAAGCAATTGTAAATATGGTAAATTGAAATAAACATTATTCTATTATCAATAGAGCAGTGCTGAGGATGAATTTGAGTTGAGAGTTTTGCGATTTCGCTACAATTTTAAATGACTATTCAACCCTAGACTGAATTACAAAGAGAGACCTCTGTGAATATCCTTACTACACTTACTACTTAAATGTGTCATATGTGCTACACCTGAAATAATGATTGTAACAAGGAAAGAATAATTGAGTTTTTGTTCTGTTCGAAAGAATAATTCCAAAATGTTCATGAAAACTTTCACTGCTTAGTGCTCACTTTGGTCCCTGGAGAACTGAGGGTCAATGCAAACAGTCCTCACTTTGTAACATTCCATTTCCCTACCCTGGTATTAAACAGACCCTGCTGCAGCAGTGTTGAAACTTCCCCTTAAATTATCACATGACTGATGCTCACAGGGCGTGAGGCTGCACTGAACACCCACCACGCTGCATGGCAGAACTAAGGGGCTTAAACCAGAAGGTACAACCATTAACATACTCTACTCTTTAATACATCTAAGAGGCCTGACTGTTGCCATGAGTTCGCTAACACTAACTTCTGGAGGAAAGACTGGCTGAGAAAACTTAGTTTGGAAAAAGAAAAGACTGATTATCAGATTTGTTGCAAAAAAATCAGGAATTAACCTGGTGAATACAATGTTACCCTGACCAATAGAAAGGATGGACAAAACTACACAAATAAAACTTCAGTTGTAATAAACCACAATAATATTATAATCAACAAATTCAACTTATAGCCGTGTCTCATTCAAAAGTCCCCGGATATCTTTTCAAGGAACTAAAAGCTTCTTCAGCTCATTGTTGTGTGCGTTTCCACCATGGTCTAAAGATCTGGGTGAAAGAATGGATTAGCACACGCAGGTAGCAGGGATTGTCTGAGCTACAGAGAGAGCTGGAGGGGAGTAAAAAGTGTTTTGTGGTGAAAAGAAGCTGCCTGCTCTCATTGGCTGGATGGGATGTCGAGTGGGCTGACTCTTCCAGATATTTGGCGTGTTAGATATCTGACAGACGTCTGCGATGTGTCAGCAACGTGTCAGAGTTGCGCCATGGAGCCGTTTTGCTGAGTCGTTGCGTAGTTCACACATGCCAATCGGCTGCCAATCGATCGCTGATTTACCCCTGATCACAGCCTGACGGTCGCCAAGATCACCAACCCGCAAATGGGGCTTAAAATCGTGCAGTGTGAACTAGGCTTTAAAGAACTGGGAAACAGTCAATCTCAAAAATATGCCTACCAACTAATTTACACAATGTATCTTCTTTGTTTAGCTAATCTATACACAAACAGAAATGTAAAATTACAATTTGTTATGTAATGGTTTACCAGTCTGCCCTGTACTTCTCAACAGCACGACTAACGTTAAACAAATAAGATCCAGCATAGTGATTAGTGAGCTTTAGTGAGTATTGGTAGGTGATTTTTAATTGACACAACTGTACACATTGATAACAACTCAGAAAAGTTTTTAACTTACCTTCAGCTGTGGGTGCAGCTCCACTCTGAGCTTCAGACAGACCATCTGTATCCACTGACAGACCTGGATCACCTGCAGAAATTGCAATAGAGAATACAAGCGTTAAAATTAAAGCAGAAATAAAACAAGTCAAGTCTGACTCTCGGATGGTATATTTATTATAATCAACTATATTATCAACAATATAAAAGTGTTGGACAAAAGGAACTACTTAAGGAACTATTTGTAGGGTAGGCTTCTCTTGAAGGTGGTGCTTGAAGGCCAATGGGCCATTAATATGAAAGAGCGCATCCTTGTGGGATCATAAATTTTACGGTAGTAAAATTTGGTTTATTTGAAAGGTTTAAACATAACATCATGCCACAATATTTTATTTTGAAATTAATATCCTTACAACACAATTTAAAATATTTTTTTAATCTGTTTATTTGCACAGACAGTTGCACCACCTGACATTTTGGGAGTTTTAGATGCCAGAACATAAAATAATATATAGCATTATAATGTTGTGAAAATGTATTCATACAAACTGGGTTTTGTAGAATAAAGTAATAAATGTTGTGAATTGATTAAAATTCAGACAGAATTCTTTTCTCATAACAGAAAAGAATTCACTCAGACACAAAAATATGCATGTCATGTCATGGACCCATTTTGCGATACCTTGTTATGAAAGTCTAACAGACATTTTGACATGATGTGGAACTGTAGAAATAGTTAGGGGGTCACCCAAGACATGCTTCTCTAGGGACAATGAATGTGTAATGAATTTGATGACAATTCAGCCAGACACCTTGCTCCGGACCAGATGGCAGACAACACCATCTTTAAGTCGTCGGATCTGCCGGTATTGAAGTGGATGCGCCCTCAAGTCAGCTGATCATCTGACCAACCAATGGTGTAACTTCATCAATCACTACATACGTCAGGGGCAGACTGTAGTCCAGCCAAAAAAAGACCAAGGGGAGACAAAAGATCCAGGGTGAGATTCTTTAGCGTCTGAGCTTTGCCAACCTGGAACCGTATCCAGAACAGGCTACTGTTCTACACAACCCTGTTAGAGGTAGGGCTGTTCTCTCACTTAAGGTTGCATAGTGGGATTATGTATGTTATGTTGGTCTGGTTGGTTGTGTTGCAATGTTAAAGCCAGCTCACCATATGATGAATTCTCTGCATCTGATAATTGATATCTCAAGATATCACAGTCAGCATTACAAACTGGAGTCATAGAAAGACGTGGATGTCTGCAATGCAGGGCAGGTTTAATAAAAAGACGCTATTTGGTGCATTGTGGGAAATCTCATCTCTTTCTCCAGTGAATCCCCTAACTACATGGAAATGCAATACTGGGGTACACCTTTAATATCTAAGCTATGTGGTTTACCTGTCCACTGCTGTTCTCACTGTTATTTAATGTTCTTTCAGGAACAAATTCACTCTGTTGTTTCCATTTAGTTTCTGTTTTAGATCTCTAACAGATGGGAGCAGTGGTCTGTGTATGACCACAGCAAAGTTAGTAAGTTTAGTGTTTTGTCCTTGCAGTGCATTGATAACTGCTATGATGTTTAGAAAACAGCACATGGATGTCTAAAAGTTTGGGCTGGTCAGATGTTCTTGATTATCTTGGAGGATATAGATTTTCAAGAAAGACTAGAGATGATCTCCGGGGCATGGCCAAGACAGAGTGCATACAAATCCAGCCTCTGCAGGCGAGACAGAAATATTTAGGCTAGTTTCTCATACTTAAGGAGACTTTTCTCCATGTCTACCTACATCTATGACTGGATTAAACTCACTAATGTCCTCAGCACCACCAATTTCCTCCACTACCCACATCTGTCAAGCACATGGTCTGTATCACAGGGACGGCAGGAGCCAATGCCAAGTCAAGTCGATCTATTAACTGAGCCATACGCTGTGTCTGCTCACATGTGCCTGATTAGCTCCGAGGGAGAGCCAGGCCCAATCATAAAGAGCCAGAGTATCCATTGTGAGTATGTGCAAAAGCCCAGTTTGCCTTACAGCCAGACTGGGTGAGGTGGTAGAGAACAATGAAACAATCAGACTTTCCAAAGATCTCAGTATGCTTCAAATAAACTAAGAAAATGTTCCTTTGGTCATGTGGATTAAGCACACCTTTCAACAGACCAGGAGCTATAGCTGAAGAAAGAAAGCACTATGAAGCACTTAGAAGTAGGGCTGAACGATTTTGGAAAATAATCTAATTGCAATTTTTTTTTAACCAATATTGTGATTTAATATGCAATTAAGTATCAAATTATAATAATATGAGAAGGATAATTTGAGAGTCAAGTCATGGCATTAAATAATATGATATAATATCATCAGGTCGGCCTACCCATCACCGATAACTGTGTCATCAACTTATAGGATCTTATCTGCTCATTTTGTTTAATTGATTGTTTATCATTTTTAACACAGTGTCAATTATTAAATAACTATTGTATTGTATGTATTTTATTGTATTATATTAGTTTATTATTTAAGGATGCCTAACAACATTAAGCAAAGGGACTGCCAATGAAAACTAGCCTGTGGCTAACTCAGGTACATTTAAATTTATTTTGAATGTTGATCAGTGTACATTGTCCCTTTACAAATAAATAAAAAATAAAAACACTGAAATAACAATAATTGATTTAACAGCGTTACCAGCAGTAGTGTATTTTCGACTCGTGCAGCTGTGTTCATGAGTGAGAGGGAGAGAGAGCGAGAGGAAGTGCAGCGCCAATGCGCTACGGTGCTCTGCAGTCAAATACGGTTTTAAGTAGGCCTAGTAAAAAAAACGATAATCAATATGTGGCGGTCAGCATTGATATTGTGGTGGGCTGCCACAAATAAATGAACGAATGGGAACCACTGATATCTTTTCCTAAATGGATTATAAATATTAATAAAATAGATTACAGTCTCGACAACTTATTTGCACATCTATAAATATTTGCTGCTAGAAGGTGCAACTTTTTCAGCAATCTGTAAACAGAGAGTGGGAGAGAATAAGCATTTGTATTTTACCATACACATAATCTTCTGTCACAACTACTTTCAATGTAGCATATTCACATCTACTTTATGTCTGTACCAGCACTTTTTAATTCTAACAAAAGCTACAAGAAACCATTCCTCAACCACCATCTGGCTCTAAAATATGTCGTCTATGATACAGTGACCTGCTGCTGAACAACCCTAATACTACATGACTGTCTACAACTTTGAGATTTCATTTAACTATAACTATGTTTCGCATTAGAAAGAGGAGCTAGATGACTTTGTCTGGCAGGAAGCCGTGTTGGCTCACGTTTATTTTAATATCCGGTCTGCTTTAATCATTTCCGACACGTTGACTAACTACAGACAAACAGCTCGCATATATATTTAGAATAAGTTAAACACTATAGTTAATTGAGAAATGATTGGACTGTTTGCTGGAACTGCCACCCTGTTTCAGAAATAAATCTGCAATCAAGTTTGTCAGCAGCGTATCTTTCAACACCCAACTACTGTAACATTAAACACGCTGCTGTGAGCCAGGAGGAAGCCGGGAGAAGGCAGTGAAAAACAGGAGAGTTAGCAGGTCATCAGTGTTTTCAGGAGAGGACAAGTGATGGGGGCTGTCGGTTTTTGGGGAAGCCAAGTGAGAGGAGATGTCCCTTTTGGAGGGCAATTATCTAATGTATTGTGCTCTTACAGTGCAAGGTATAATTTTACACAGAATTTAATCATACTTTAAAGAAATATCATACATACCGCTGCTTATAGTGCACAGTACAAATATGCTTCGGTTTAGAATAAAAAAAGCATTCACAAGCTCAATCAGAAGACGTTTGCAGTTTTACATTTGAATAGTAGCAGTTGGGGAATGTATCAAATAGGCCTACGTACTTCTTATTTAATGCTTGGCCAAATGTTTATAACACAACATCAATCAAGACTAACAACCGAGTACCAGACCAAGAGAGTAAAAACAATTATTCAGGTAGCCTAACCTAGCCCAGTGCCCTGTGGCAGGTGCTGTCTGTGGTGCTCATATACATACACAACCGCAGTAAAAACAATATGGTTACTTCAGTGGACTGTTCATTCAGCAGCTAAATCCAGGCAAGCAAAGCAAAACCAACAATTTAACCACATCAAAAATCTCTATCTGAAAAGGCCATTCTCCTGTCTTTCGTGGTGGCGAAGTGGTCAATAACCAAGTTATAGAATTTCCGCAACAACAGAGTCAATTGAAGTTTGGCGCTACTAGCTAGCCACTCTGTACGGATATAGTTTTCCTCATTGAAGGTCCAAAACCCCCTTTTCCTCTCCACGCACAGCTCCAGTTTTGGCATTGGTCTTCTGTCAGATATAATTTTAAGTTGCTGCTGTAGTGGTAGTTTATGTAAACTATTTATAAAAACTCCAAATCTCCACCCTCCATAACTGCACCAGCTAAAGTTGCTAACAGCTCCCGTTATTTCATCTGAATGATCGCATGCTGTGATTTGATTGGTGTGAAGCCAGACAGCGGCTGGCTTCCCTTGGCATCATCTTGACTAATCACAGTTAGGCAGTGGCATGACAGTGGCCTCATCTAATTGGTTAATCATTTCATTTTTTTCACAAAGAGATGCCAGCTCTTCCTGGCCTCCCCGCATAGTCAGACTGCAGGTCAGTCTACGGTGGTGCAATATAGTGTTTCACCACACATCCAACGCACAGTATTTAGAGGCGCTGTTTCACTTCTTGTAAAATAGGGAAGAGATGACAGCGACAGCACATAAGATTTATCAAAACTAAAAACATTGTTTTTTTTTTTAAATGATGAATAGAGTCTGATAAATAGAGTCACTGGCTGTTTTTGTTATATTTTAAGTCATGTTATTAACGTGACAAATTACCAACTCACCAATAACACAGCCTGTAGGTACCAAATCCGTACTGCCTGCCAGATCCCTATCTGCACAAGCGCAGAAGTGGTCCGCCAAAGAAGGTTACCACAAATGTGCCTGTTCATAATTACTTGTGTGTTGTCTGTTCTCATCTCAGGGAGTCAAATACTGGTGCTTTCAGAAAGGTTGACAAAGCATTATTTGATGCTAAAGGTACCCTTCAGCATCCATATGAGACGCCCTGTCTAGACTGGAAGCACTAGTAGCTAGCTAGCTAGATTTATGATCAAGGAAATTTGCGGTAACATTCTTTGACTGACAGAACCACTTTTGCGCATGTGCAGCACCGATGCCAATTAAATGCAATTAGTTCATATCGGCCGATATATATAATATATACCTTGCAGGCAACAACACTTACAGTACAGTAAACTAATGTTATATCAGTACACTAGAAGAAACCAAGATAACCAAAAACTGAGTAGAGTTCGCATGCATCATATCAGGCAGTGACTGTGATTGATGGGATGGATCCACAGCCTTGGAAATTGAGGCATTAGGGGCAATAGGATGCTTTTCCACCCAGAGCTGAATAAGACTGCTGGCTGCTGCATTCCAACAGCCTGCTGCCTCCACCATGAAAGGGTCCTTTGAGATCTGAGAGGCCAGGCCACGGCTGCATCTACTGGGGTTCTGACTGAGGGCCCTCTGGCACACCTCAACACTTTCCTTCCCTCTCCTGTTGAAACTGTTTGTATGTGTGTGTGTGTGTGTGTGTGTGTGTGTGTGTCCTCCTGCCTTTCAGTCCTCTGACCTTTGTCTCTGTTAACCCCCATCCTCCACCCTTTAACATTTTCTACCCTCACTTCCAACTTTTCCTTGATTTTTCGGTGAGGGGCGATTTACCAGTTAGCAGAGAGCCAAATGAGTTTGTTGCATTTCTTGACGGCAGAGTTACTCTAGAAGCAAAATGATGTTGCTGGGTAAGTTTAACCTCAATGGATTGAAGCAAATAGTGTCAAAGGAGTTAAACATGACTGAAAAGTCAACCACAGAAAAATTCTCTACATGGTGGTCAGTCTCTCATTTGTCAATAATAAAACCCGTGAACTCAGAACAAGTTCAATGCTTCGAAAGTTTGCTATAGCGCGGCCACCTTTTTTAATGTCCCGCCTACTCCAACCTGTGATTTGTCGTGAAAGGCACCTGAGCTTCTCCCTACTCTGTCTCCACTAAATTCTTACAGCAGACATGACAAATAATATTTGTCTTTGCCTGTAAAATCCAGTAGAATCACAGCTGTATACATTACTAAGGTCTACAGCTGGAGGGGCACACATTAATACCCCAGTGTAAAAGTAAAGTCCTGGTCAATCTAGTTCTAGATATCCAATTCAGCCCCCACTGTGCAAAGTAAATTTTAAATATATATATCTGGCCAATTGCTTATCCCCTAACCCACCGGTTTGGGCTAAGCCATGAATGTTCACGTCTGCCTCTGCCCCTGGTCAGTAACTGAAACATAACTGTTATGAACTTAGATAATTGTGCAGTGTGGGTTGAGCATACCTTCCTCAGTCTGTTACTGGTTGAAACAGGAATGGCAGATGTTGGACCGAAATGGTGAACTACCCTTCCATAAACTTAATGACAGGCTAATTTTGCAGAGAAGCCATTTATGATCACCACAAGCAATGTCCTGTCTGATAGACTGATCTATCAGGGAAAGGGAGTGAAATGAGGCCAATACAGACAAAACCATTAGAGCGGAAATTCTAAATTATTACTCTCCCAAGCCAGTGAAGAGTGGGATGGAAAGTCTGAATGTAACGTTTTGGAATGTGTTACTTGTATTTGAACAAATCACTTAATGTGTCCTGTCCAACACACAACTTCTCTCAACAGTGAAGGACACAGAAGATGCCCTGAAATTATGACCTCCCCATAAAAGCTAAGGGTCAGTGGAGCTGATGGAAGCAGCCCAAACTGCTCTGAAGTTACACCATGCACTCACTCAAGGCTTTTTGTTCTGCAGCTCCAACAGAAAATAGCTCAAAGAAGAGTGCATGAGGGTAGCAGAATGCAGGGGAGAAAGTGATTTTGTATAGTACAGTATAGTATAGTTTGGTACAGCATAGTAAGGTATAGTATAGTACAGTATAGTTTAATAGTACAGTGTAGCATACAGCAGTAAAGTCTGGTATATTAAAGTATAATACAGTACAGTCTGGCGTGTGTTTTCTTATAGTTGTTTGCAAATGTTTTAATAACGTGAGCTGACACAGAGCAGCACTAACATTTATTTGAGGTCATGTTTCTGAAAACCTGACAGATCTCTGAATCCACTATTCACTCTGCTTGCTCTGCCTGCTTTTGACATTATGCAGTACTTTTTTTAAGTGTTTAAGGGCAACTCGCTCCACTGATTTTATACATCAAAGATAGTTATGGTTCATAGGGCTGGGCGATATGGACTAAAATCATATCCCGGCTGAATTCCGATATACAATACATATCGGTATTTTCTACAAAGTGGGCTAAATGTTCACTTGTACACTGAGATGTAGGATCACACATCTGATTTTTTAAATATAAAATATGTCCAAATAATTGAACCTTTTTACAAACCAGGTCTTCAGCAGTGTCGGAATGGGCACTGTGTCTCCCTCCATGCTGCAAGAGACTTTCTGAGCTCGAGGGGGGCTGAATGCAGATGCAGAAAGAGGCTACTTCCACATTACGACTTATTTGTTTAAAAACAAAACTGATCTCCATCCCAGTGTTTTAGCTGTGTATCAGATCTGATCTCTGTCTATATTAAAATGACTGAAAACGCACATCAAGTGGCCATTCCCGGACACTGGGTATGTGTGTACAGGTCAGAAAATAACTAACAAAAAGATGCTATTGAATTGCATTACCTCTGCTGCATTGATTTTTGCCCAATTTTATTTTCTCTTTTGAGATGACATTTTCTGATTGATTGTCAACAGCAAGATGGCAGATCCTCTATGAGCGTAGTATGAGAGTGAAGACAGATGAATGAGGGGCATGCTGCAGATGAACGCACAGAGCAGCTTATCAATGAGGCTGTGATGCACAATATATGATCCCTCATCCCTGAAGTACTTTGAAAGTATCTGCGTCTATTTGTTAACCCAAATGCAAAACCTTTGCCAAAACGAGGGGAGGACTGGAGCGGATGACACTGCGGGTAATAGGGGAAGCGACAGCGGAAAGCTAGCTGAGCTCTCCTACAGCAGATAAGGCCTCCATAGCTTCTTGAGTAACAACCAAGCATTCAGTGAATGTTGTGGCTTGTTAGTACCTAGTCCTAAGAAGTGGAAATTAAATCCCTTAGAACTAAAAACAAATCATTTTACCTGTACTATCTGTGCCATGCCATGAGCCCAACTTTCTAAAGACTATTCTAAAGACCTCAAAACAATGCGAGCAAAATAACAGTCAATACACAAAGTTTGTTTCTGAAATAGCACTGCTCACATTGCTACACATTACATCTTCCTGTTGTATTATACTGTATTATATTTCAGGGATGCAAATTCATCATTGGTGAAAAAGGTGCAAACTCAGTAGATCAGTAGTCCCTCTGGCTGCTCATGTGTGTGACTAGACTTTGTATGCAAAAAATACCACTTGAATTGCCTTGTGTATGCTAATATTAAATGTATCTCTCTAAAATCTGAGCTTATTTTCTGTTGGGTGTTTGTCACACCAAGAACACTAAAAAATGTTGGTGCTTTAGCATCATATTGCATCAGTGTGTGCACAAAGTAGAGGCTATCAATGCTGACCTGCTATGACCTTGTTAGGTAAAAAATGCTCCTTAAATATTAAATATTATATCTATTTATGTCTATGTAAATATTTACAGCACGGCTAACCTTGAGGTTAGTTAATTGTGCAATTCATGGAGTCATGATGTGAACTTATTCCAGTGTAATATTGTCCTTAACATAATCATTTTTTAATATTTTCATTTTAAAAATGTAATGTGAAAGGAGCAGCTTGTAGTGACAAAACCACAGAAAATGATCAGTATATAATTCATTTTCCCATCAATGTTATAGAAAGGTGTTAATGTTAGTTTCATGGCCTGCATCTTTCCTGTTCAGTCTCCTTGCTCCCTGTTTCCAGCAGCAGCAGGCAGCTGTTTTCAGTGAACATGCTCTGATAAAGCCGCGGTACACTACCTGCACAGGTATGACAGCAGACATTTAGCAACTAAAGAGTAAGATATGTTTCTCGGTAGCTGGTGGAGCCCATAGCAGGGCAAAATGAACAGCGAATATAGAACTAATATTCATTAGGCAAATGAATGATAATGCTACTAAGTGTCTACTTATGTGGAAACAAGTTTAGTTTGCTAACACCTACTACCAACTTTACAAGGGCATGCTATGCTAGTGTGTGATTTTTAGGGCTGGACCCAAATATTTGAATATTCAATCGTTGGGTACACATTCGATTTTCAATTTTGAGATTGGATTACTGAAGGGGTTTTCGTGCGTCTGACCTCTGCTGACAGCACTCTTTTTGGCAATGACTGTATCATGGCACTCTCTGGATTGTCAGATAGTATCACTTGCCAGCAATGGAATTTCCACTTAACTGGCTCTGATGCTATCTTCCCACCCTGTGAGTCCGCATCACAGAGACAGCTTACACAAGTGTAACCCCATCCCCCCTGACTGAGTTAAAACAACAATAGCCATCTCATAAAAAGCAGGCACTTACCTTCAAATATTTACTCATAGACAAGACAATAAATGAGATTGGGAAGGTTGTGGTGGGGCTATGGCTCTCTGATAAGCATATGCATACCAAGCTAAGTCTGAGGAAGCTAGAGTCCACAGCGAAAAAGAAAGCTTTTGGATACATGTAGCACAAAGCTCTGGTGTCAATTGTTTATCTTTCTCCAAACCAGCTCTTAGTCATTCTTTCCTTCACCCAAACAGTCTGAGGGAAGAGCAGGAATGTGAAGCAGAAAGGCACCAGCAAAACATTACAGAGATTTAGTCATGAACAAATCAGAAAACTCCGAACCCTTCCTGTTTGGCCCCCCATCTCTGAAGTATGATTAACAAAGCTTCTGCTGTAGGAGGGGGGACAGACTATTAGTTGGACAAGCCTGCTGTAAACATATTTCCACAGACCCACGGCAGACCGTAAAGGCCAACCACCTTACTGAGGAATCACTGCATGTTTTATGAGCAGACAAGCTTTACTTTCAACAGCTGAATGAATGTGAAAAATGTTTATCAGATCAATTAAATAAAATCTAATTCCTTGTTTTGTTCACAACCCAAAGATATTCAGTTTACCATCATAGGAGGAAAGAAACCAGAAAATATTCACATTTAAGAAGCTGGAATCAGAGAATTTTGCTTTTCGATTATCAAAATAGTTGTCAATTCATTTAATAGTCAACTAATCGATTTGATTAATCAACTACTCATTGCAGCTGTACTGTGAACTTGTTTGCAGTATGCATGTAGTGATTCACGATGAAAAGAGCATCTCCAGCTTGTTTCAGACAGAGGCTGAAATGAAGGCCTACACGAAGAGCCAGTATAATATATTGAACTTTGAATCATGCAAAGCTGCCATACATGAGTCACAGAACTACAATATAGAACTGGAAAAGCAGTATAATAGGTCTCCTTTAAAGGAGTACTCTAACGATTTAGCATTGCACTCCAATAAGTCATCTGAGTCACGATGGACAGTTAAAAAAAAGAAGGATCAAATCGACCCCGCAGAACCAGAGATATTATTAGTGTTTATGGAACATATTCCTCCTCCTTGTGAAAAGCTCGTGCCTACATTATCCACAATGCATCTTAACCGCAGAGAGTGTGGTTGGAGTTTTTGGGTGTGACATGCTAATAGTGGCTAATGTATCCTCAAGCCGCTAGCCAGCAGCACAGATGAGCAACCGCTACAGAGATCTGTGAGCCACACCATCAGATGTTTTCATTTTCAGACAAGTAGTCTTCACCCCCAACTGACGCTGACTCAAGTGACATCACTTGAGAACATTTGTCAGACTTCACACAGCTCCCTCTGAGACACAAAAGGCTTCATACAATGTTTTTCATAGATGCTGTAGTACTGCCCAACCCTTGTAAACACACTGATCTGTGGAGTTAGCCTTTAATCATTCTATTTAATATTTGACTCTTGAAACTCTTTTATAAACGCTTATATGAAACTTATCATTTTCAACATAATCACAATTTACTTTGCTACAGAATAATCCAAGACAAACTGTGCAGAGCTGCACATGTTTAGAAATAACCTTGTTTCTATTAATTAAAAGCCCCTCTGGAGACAGTTACACAGGTAGTGAAGTATGTGCCATAAAACATGAGAATCACATCCTGGGACACAGAATAATTAAATGAACTGACTCAACAGTGCCTGTGGCTCCAAATATCTTCTAATCCAAAAAGACGATTGCCAGGCACATGCTGGAATTCAGCAAGATTAAAAACACCCACAGCCTCTTCTTCTGTGAAACATACAGATAAAAAATAGACTTTTATGTTTTCTCCAGCAAAATATTCTTGATTAATAACCGTTGTGACAAAAAATCTTAAATATACAAGTTAAGACGCAAAAGGCTGTGCAGATCATAAGTGCTTCAGCTGACCTTTGACCTCTGAGTGTGCGGGGTTTGAAGGGGTGGGGCTCTCTCTCACTTAAGACTATACAATTTATGTAACAAGGTTGAAGAGGTGTTCCTAACCAAACAACTGATAAAACCTTCCAATACAAAGATTCCTAAGACAGTGAGGGAGTGTGATTGGGGCAGCTGTGGCTCAGGAGGTAGAGCGGGTTGGCCGTTAATCGGAAGGTCGGCGGTTCGATCCCTGGCTCCCCCTGGTTGCGTTTCGTAGTGTCCTTGTCCTGGCGGCCGTTCCGCCAGTGTGTGAATGCTAGTTTCTGTTTGAGCACTTAGGCTCAGTGTATGAATATGTATGACTGGTGAATGCCGATGTAGTGTAAAAGCGTTTTGAGTGGTCGAAAAGACTAGAAAGGCGCTATACAAGTACAGAGCATTTACATTTGATCTATGATGTGTGTTTTCTCCCCTGCAGACTAAATATGCCTGCCCTTCTATGAAACCCAGACTAATTTGCAGAGACATCTTCTACCTTCCCACACATAAATTCACCCTATTTGCCAAAATGAACTTCAGTAAGGATGTTGGTAGAATCCACTCCATACAGGAAGTAACAAATTTTCCTCCCTAACCAGCAGGAAATGATTCACTGTGATAACAAACAGCTAACAGAATTTTAAGTATTTGAAATCCTGCGTGTTTACATCTATGTTTACTTGCTAGCAGTCTTCTTCTTCCCGGTCTTTGTTAGCACATTGTGCCATAGAGTCTTGAAAGTATAGCTTATACCCCTAACTATACACCACAGCATGTGCTGTTCAGCAGGGTTCCAGGTTAATATGCAGATTAAGACAGCGTTTTCCGATGTATATTTATCACTCTTCTGGTGGAATGATAGCATTATGTGTGTATGCATGCATGTCTATCTTACACGTAAAAACAATAGTGACCGACTCAAAGAAAGCTCCATAGTGCTACTAAGCTGCATTTCGACCGAGGGAACTATTCCCCAGAACTAGGAACCTTTGGAGGAACTCACTGTTTTTCCACTGGAGGGACCAGGGTCTAAATGTAGTTCTAGGGTCTTCATTTTACCCCCTAAAAAGTCCCGTGCAGTGGTGTGTTTAGGCTAAATACTGGGTCCTAATATGTTGTTTTAAGTCAAGCTTTAATGGTCAAGCTAAGCCTGTAGTTTTTCATTATATTCCAGTCAAATCTGATTTTCATTTATAAATGTTGCTCATGGAGAGTGGTTACAAATAATGATGCCTGTGCATCGCTTTGTATGGCTACAGCCTACGTCAGCTGGTTAATTTGCCTAATCTTCACAGGTCTTTAGACCGCGGTGGAAACGCACACAACAGTGGGCTGAAGGAACCTTTTAGTTCCTTGAAAAGAGATCTGGGGACATAAAAGTCCCTGGTACTTTTGGTCGAAATGCGGCTCTACCTTCACAGAGAACCTTTGAGCAAACCAAACTTATATTGTGGCTCCACAGACTGTATGGTAAAATTATGCATTATTGCAACCACATATGCTGTTAATGGTGATCATTTTCATCAAGCCACTGACTACTTCCTAATAGTATGAAGATTTCCTGACGCATTGTGTTTTTATGCCAAACTTAAGGAACTTAAGGAGGTTCCTCACCAACCCCATCCCAAAATGTGAGCTGGCCTAGGCCTGGAGAATAAAACAATAATTATCGTGATATAGTTTTAATAAATATAAATGTTTAATAAATATTCAATGAATGTTTGATTTTATTCACCTGAATCATTCACAAATTATTACTTTTTTTTATTAAGATGTTTATTTTGGTGAGGAAAAAGGTCTGAAAAAAGCTTTTACTTAATTTTACTCGTGCATATTTGTTGACAAAGATTTTATAATTGTTTTGAATGTTCTACCTCAGATTTGTGAAGTGATCCACTCAGGATCAGAAATCGGCCTTTAAACTTGAAAGAAACAACGATTTGATACTTATTGTGATAATTATCGATAAGATAATAAACTTTTTATCATGATACAATTTTTGGCCACATCGTTCAGCCCTACGCTGGCCACATCTATATTAAAGTAACAGACACATTCAGCACATCCTAATCTCTATGTCCTATCTCCCCAACAGTTTCACATTAACCACTGCCTCTCTGAACTGTGGCATACCCCAAGGCCCTGTCCTTGGTCTCCTTCTATTTGGTATCTACATAATCCCACTGTGAGGCCACAGTGCTATCCACCGGGCCCCCGTGCTGCCCACTGTAACTCTCTGTTTACCTCTGTTGCAATCAGCCATGAGTTAAAACTCTGAGCCCCCAACATCTGTAACATCCTGCCCGTCTTGGTACCATCTTCTAAAAAAATAGATTTCATATATTGTCTAAAATAAATAAAGTGGTGTTTCTGTGACCTGTCTCTTTGAACTCTTTTAATTAATATAGGTCAACTTTATGGATCACACTTCTTTGTGCTGTCCCAAAATGTTATTGTTCTGGCATATAGCAGTAGCCTTATAAACCAGCCTCGCCTAAAATCCCTTTTCACTAAAAGATTCAGAAACCCTCACGTTAAAGACAAATACTTTTGTCTCTGCTTTTGTCAGTTATCTTATTAAGTTATTCCAACTTCTTTCAGTTCACACTGTCTGATCTTCAGATGCAAAATGTCCATCCTGTTTGCACTCCTCACATAAACTCATGAACATATACAGAAGGTTGCAGCAACACAAGTAGTGGAGGAACAGAGGGTGCTACAGTCAGCCCGAATCATATGGCCTTTCCTCCAACAAACATGTGTAGGCCTCTTCTGTTTCTGCTTCCCAGTTCCAGTAATTAGCAGCATATGTTAACATTATGCCTCTATGGGGTTTTTTCAAAATGCAATCAAGAAAAGGAAGAATGCATGTTGCATTTACAGTCTTTAAAGCAGCAGCACTGGCACAGTTATATACAAACCTCACTATGACCATTTAAACAACTGATCACCAAGTAAACAATGTTTTTACAAAAGGCCAGCAAACTAATATGGCTTAAACACACCACTTTATTGCAGCAGTATGTTAACAAAGTCCATCATGCCTAAAAGTCAACCCACACTGAGCCCTATCAAGGGGAATGTTTTGCATCGCTATAATTACTCCCAAATCCAGGATTATAATTAGTACCAGATAGAGCCCGACCGATATGGTATTTTGGGCCGATATTAAAGTGAAAAAGAGCAGATTTATAATACTATATTTTGATTTATTTGGATAGTAGCCCCCTTTCCTGCATAAACTACACCTAAACATTAACTACATTATAAATAGAGTGAGAGAGAATAAGCATGTGTATTTTACCTTAAACATAATCTGCCGTAATAACTAGATTATCTGTGTCCCAGCACTCTTTAATTCGAATCAAAGCTAAGAGAAACTATTTCTCATCCACCATCTGGCTCTAAAACTGTCTATGATACAGTGACCTGCTGCATCTAATTCTACATGACTGTCTACAACGAGGACTTAAAACTATAACTACGTTTCACATTCAAGAGGAGCTTTGTTTGGCAGGAAGCCATGATAGATACTCCGGTCTGCTTTAATCATTTCCGACCCAGCAATTGTAACTACCAACAAACGGCTTGCAGATATATGTATAAAAAGTTAAACTCAATACTTTAACTCCTCATTATGAGGTTAGAACTCTTCCACTGATAAACACGGCATTAGCTTTGTGGCTAATTTAGCAATGGGCAGCATTAGCTTCTGTAAGTGATGTTAAAGAATATTTAGAAGTATTGAACTAGGGACAAATGAGGACTGTTCACTAGAACTACCACCATGTTTCAGAAATAAATCTACAATCACATCTGTCAGCAGCATAACGTTAGCCTCCACCACTCACCTACCAGGGGAGGTCAGTGAAAAATGGGAGGGTTAGCAAGTCATGAATGTTTTCAGGAAGAGGAGAAGTGCTGGGGGCTGTTTTTAAATATAATTTAAGTCATGTAACTAATGTCTAAACCGCCTACTATACTAGTAGTACGTACTGATTTGGCCTAAATGCAGTAATGTGCAAACAAAAGCAAAATCTGCAGTATGCCAAAAATACCTGGATGGCGTACCGATACTGAAAAAAAATCTCCAGTATGCATTGGACCAGTCTACCTCTGCAAACTGTAACAACAACCGGTCTTTTCTTTAGAGGACAACAACAGAACTTGTTTTACAATTTCCATACGCTATTTTATCACTAAATCCACTTCAAACAAGTTTTGAGGCAAGAACTCAACTCTGTAGATTTCAATATCAGCTGTTTTATGAAAATTGTTGGCGAATCGAAAATGTGCACAGCCACACAGGCCAGGGCCAGTAAAAAGTAACATCGGGACTTTTGAACTAGCAACACACTGGTCCGATTGGACTAGTGCAAAAACATTAGTATTAAAAAAAAATAAATGCAAAATAAACACAACTTGAAACTTAACATCCTGCAGTTGTCTCGCACTGTTGGCCAGTCAACAGTTGTAGTCACGTGACGAGTAGTTGTCACTCTATCCTCTGGGTCTGAAAAGTGAAACCATGCAGACGGAACTTAAACCTGCATTCTCTCGGGCAGCAGGGGGCGACTCTGCTGGTAGCAAAAAGAAGTCCAGTTCCATTTAAAATAATGGCAAAATGAGTCTACTTCTCAGCTGAATTAATTCTCAGCAAACACTTTCATAATGGGTTCATGGTCTCAGTCGCTACTTTCAAGTCTTCAACACAGCATGATGTTCATTTAGTAAATTATGGTTGCATTTAGGGGAAAATAGACAATGCAGTGTATGATTTAGGGCGGGACTACCTTGTGATTGACAAGTCACTACCATGACGACCTCATACCTGCTGCTCTGTGTACATTTTTTATTAAATGGCTGTCAGCAGGAGAGAGAGCATGTCATGTTTGAGTCTGTCCGTATGTTTTGTTTTAAAAGTAAATTAGTTTTTTATATCCAGGATGTATTTAATAAACGATTAAACATGTTAACAGAAAAATAAAACTTATAAGTCTTTGGTTTGATAAATTACAACTTTTGGAGGTAGGGACAGTAGAAATTGTCTTGGGGCCAGTAAGTTTCAAACCCACAGTTGCAAAAACGTTTAACGTTGAGCCCTGATAGCTCTTCACTTCTCACTGATATCTGTTATTCCATGATTCATTTTATTAATCAAACACAAAAAAACAAATAATGGCTTGTTCTTGTACTTTTGAATTTATGCTCAAGTCAAAAATAGGAAATGAAAAAACAGGCCACAGACTGATCTTGATATTGAATGTGTCGACAGACAGACAGAATCAGGTTCTCCTTTGCCAGCTACAAAATACTGCACATGCATAAATGTAACAGTAGCCTAATAGTATTTTAATGATATGATATTTAATAATAAAACACTCACAGGAGCTATTTTCACACATAATGTAACCTTACTTTTGATACTTAAGTACATTTTTGTGATAATACTTTTGTCCTCGTTAAGTCATCTGTCTTACTGTTTGCCCCATGTAAAGTTTCCACATCATGGCATAGACTTAAGTTCCTTGCTCCAAGAATTCAGGGAAAACTTCACATTTCCACAAATTCTAGATTAGTGGACTGACCTCTAGCTAACTCCTCTGTCAGTGCTATGCATTGCTTCACTTCACAGCTAGACAGAGAAGGGAAATACAGAGAGGAGGTATACCATGGTGTAATAGAACAGATGGTGTGGGCAATAAAACTTTGGGAAAAACTTGTACTGTGAGTGCAGTGCAACAGTTAATCACCTCTACTTGCATCAGTGCCTGGCCTGTAGCTAAATAACAAAGCCTACTTTTGGAGGTGAAAACTGAAAGTGAGCGCACCTTTAATGTCACTACTAATCATTCATTGCAAAGGAAAACCGTTTGCACAGTAAATATAATGCATCAAGCAGGAAGGACTTCTTTTAACTATGATAGATGTTTACAACAGACAATTAGGGTAAAAACCTTAAATCACCTTAATTTTCTGTTCCCAATGAGTCTGCATAACCTATTTTTTTTTTTCAAAACATTTTGTTTCTTGCTATTAGCGAAAATGTCTGAGAAACTATGAAAAACACAGCTTTGTCATTCATGTTAATGGTGCTGGTCCATCAACACAGATGGCTCCTGCAAAACAACACTGGGTTGTGCTGCAACTTAAAGTGACATTTTCCGGCATGGCACTGCTTTGATCCATCAAATACAGCACATATTCCTGGTGCATTACTTTATAACAGAAGTTCAGTGAGTACTACATGGTACAGGTTTATGTGGATTACATGATAAACAAAACTGAACTGAAACAGGAGTGCCCATCCAATGTAGTATCTAATAGCTAATTGATACAATGACATATGGGTTATTCCATAACTTTCAGACTCAGCACGTCTCTTCAAATGGTTCAATCAAAAATACAGGCATTAAGCTATACAACACATCTCTCAAAGACAGTCTCAGCTGCCATTTCACTAGCCGACATTGGTGGGGGACACCTGTTTGTGACATATACCTCAGCAGATGTGTTGATGAAGTGGTTAGTCACAAGTCATACCTCAACCAGACTGTCTGGATGAATGGAGAGGTGAGGGTACATGCACGCATGCTTTCCAGGAGAAACCTCTGCAGGGACTGGTCCAGGCAATATATGGGCCTGATGGCACTCCTCATAGGCACACATCATTTTAAATCAAGACAATGATTATTTAGTCTCGTAGTCAAGGTTTAGTTACAACTCTGATCTGATGCAAGATGGACTGCAATGGAGTGATTAAATATTAAATTTAAAATGAACTGATTGACTGGAATAATTACTAGGCAGCAGAGCTAAAGCTCAGTGTTTAATATTTTCAGTTTGGAGCACCAGTGCTACCAGTGGAAACAGTCGGCATCACTGCTGTATGTGGAGAACACTGCTGCAAGGTTTAGAACTGGTTCCTGCAGCGTGAGCATATCTCCCCCGTACTTGCCTCCCTCCACCACTCCTCCCTGTCAGTTTTAAAGTTAATTTTAAAACCTTACTACTTGGCATGACTGTGCCTTCTCAGTTGCAGGCCCCAGTCTGTGGAACAAAGTTCTCCACCACACTAGATCTGATCCCTCAGGTCTGGAGTCATTCAAAGCACAGGTCAAATTCAAATCGAATTTCCCCAAGAGGGAATAATAAAGTTCTACTGATACTGGTTTCAGCCACAATGTCCAACCCTTAGACTTTTGGGCACTGGTTTGAAACAGAAATATAAACTGGAGTGTTATATAAACAGTTTTAGAAGAACAACCATTGCTCTCTTTTTCTTTTCCTCTCCACTGCTTTTTCAGTCCTCAGTGAGGTCAGTGATAGTAGAAAGAAATGGTGCTTGCCAGAGCCAAGAGGGGGAAAGGAGGGGGGTGCTAATCATTTAGCCCCCCTGCACCCCACATCCCGTCCCCCTTTCACTTCGTAGCCGACCAAATGGTTAAGTCCTCAGAGCCAGCCCTGAAAACAGGAAACCTCCACAGCTCTCACCCCGCAGGGAGGGTAAATGAATTAGCATGACTGACAAAGAGCGGGATCACCTCGAGCTATGCATTTAATTAACATGACAATGACACAGTGGCCCTTTGAGTCTGAAACAAGTACCTTTTTATAAAAACTATAGGAGCTGCAAGGAACACACGTCAACAAGCTGAAAGAGGACAAAGACTTTAAGTGCTCACAGAAACTTGCAGGAGGGGAGAGTTCCCCCACAAGCCTCTCCCCTTAAAACCATCACAGGCATTTTCAATATGTAACAGTTCGGTGAAATGTGCACGAAGAGAAATTAACAACACAGTCCAGTCCGTTATTAAAGTTCCAGAAAAAGCTCCAAAGTTTAAAGGTAAGGGGTGCCATATTAGTGGAAAGCATGAAATCGCCAGCTCTAAGCAGGACAATAGCTCTGATACACCTCTGGGAACTTGCTGCTACAACTGCAACAAGTAAAAGTCCAAAGCAAAAGCTCAGTCTGTTGTGTAAGAGCAACGCATGAAGAAAACAGGGACGCTAAAAGTTCCACAGTTGAATGTGATGAAACGTGCAGTAACTTTACTAAACGGCCCCATCACCGCCCTGCTTGTTGGCTGGGCTACATGGTGTGCAGCGCATCACTTCTCTGTTTAATCAGGAATTCTGTAGTTACAAGCTTGCGGTATGAAAGAGACTTACCGCGACATCTCAGGTCTGGAAACAAGAAAAGCATCCAGAGCCAGCTCTTCAAGGAGGTCATGGCGTCGGAACCTCTCACAACAGCGTGCAGCGAAATATCACCAAAATACTGAAGACACACTCATCCACTTTTAGGATACTCTTTTAGTTTTCCAAGTCAGCAGCCAGGCTCGGAGAGAACGCGCACTTTCCAGGTCGCGGAAGAGTCAAACATGAAGGTGCGGGACAGAAACGATTTTAGAGAGGACAACAGCCCAGTTCATCCCGTGTGCAGTCCGGCAGAGACGCTGAGGGCCGCGGCTTCTTCAGAGCTGTGCTGGTCCAGAAGTGGCTTCTCTTCTGAGCTGAGAAGAAGCGAGCGTGGAAAACTGAAGCGAACGCACGAGCGCACTTCCACGCACACACAGAAGCGCGGTAACGTTTTTGTAGAGGGCGCCATCTATCGACGTGACGAAGGTAGCTTAACAGCCAGCCAGCTACACAACTTGAATGCCATTTTTGTTACATTTAGCTCAACTGAAATAAAACCACCTCAGTCTAAATCAATCAAGCTTGCAGATTTTCATGGTAGGGCTGACCTGAGGCCAGTCAGACTTAAAACTCAGAACAGAAATGTTGACTGTCATCATGTCAAATATCTCAGAGGGCACAAAACACACACATAATAATTGTAATAATATTAATAACATATATTTTTGTATTGCCTGTCAATGGACCCAAGGAGGCTTTACACATAATCACAGAGACAAACAACAGAACAAAAGGTCATTCCTAGATTATCATGGCTTTAGAGCAGTGTGGAAAGGCAAATCTGAGCATTAACTTGAGGCCATTTTGTGTACCTGACCAATTTAATTCAATTCACTTTTCTTTATATAGCGCCAAATCACAACAACAGTTATTTCACAGCACTTTTCATAAAAGAGCAGGTCAGGACCACTCTCTGTGATGTTATTTACAGAAGCCCAACAGTTCCCACCAAGAGCAGCACTAGGCGACAGAGGCAAGGAAAAACTTCCTTTTAAGAGGCAGAAACCTCGAGCAGAACCATGGCTCAGGGTGGGCGGCCATCTGCCTTTTCCTTACTTGCTCTTCATCTCCTCTCCATGAATTTATTACATGTATATTAAATATTAATACTGTTGTATATTAAATGTAAGATGGTTAGCTCCATGGTATAACACTGAAACTCACAAATTAAAGCAAATATCGCTGAAACTTGAGAGGAATTGGCGTTCCACCAAACTGGAAAATTCTCCTTTAATTTGGAAAGATAGTCTTAAAACTTATAGGAAGGCCCTCTGTAATGCCAGAGCAGCGCACTACTCGTCATTAATAGAGGAAAATAGGAACAACCCCAGGTTTCTTTTCAGCACTGTAGCCAGGCTGACAGAGAGTCACAGCTCTATTGAGCCAAGTATTCCCATAGCTCTCAGTAGTTACGACTTCATGAGCGTCTTTAATGATAAAATTCTAACTATTAGAAACAAAATTCACCAAGACCTGCCCTCAACTGGCACCAACTTATCTCTTAACTCAGGAACCTTAGAAACAGCTGTAGAACCAGATATATGTTTAGACTGTTTTGCTTCCCTCAATCTTTACCAACTAACTTCAATAATTTCTTCATCTAAACCATCAACCTGTCTCTTAGACCCCATCCCGACTAGGCTGCTTAAAGAAGTTTTACCCTTAGTCAGCACTTCTATACTAGATATGATCAATCTATCTCTATCAACAGGCTATGTACCACAGTACTTTAAAGTAGCTGTAATTAAACCTCTTCTGAAAAAGCCCAAACTTGATCCAGACGTTTTAGTTACAAATACCTTGGGATGCCGCAGGCTAACAGAAACCATGAGGTGGCAGCAAGGAAGTCCGCCACAGCCAAATACCTACAGAGAGTAAGGCGGGTCCTGAAAAGTCAGCTGAATGGGGAAAAACAAGATCCGAGCTATCAACACATACCTGTCATCAGATAACCTTATGGTATAATAAACAGGCCAAAGGAGGAGATAGAGACCGCTGACATCAAGATAAGAAAGCTCCTCACAATGCATGGTGGGTTTCACCCCTAATCCAGCACCCTGAGACTGTACACCAAGCGTAGCAAGGGAGGCAGATGGCTAGCAAGTGTCAAGACCACTGTCCAGGATGAAACAACAAAGATCCAGGAGTACATCAGGAAGATGGCTCCCAAAGATGAAGGGCTTAGTGAGTACCTCAGGCAGCAGAAACCCGAGGGTGAGGACAAGGAAGATGAAGAACCTTCATGGAGAGACAAGCCGCTGCACGGCATGTACCACAGACAAATAGAAGAAGTGGCTGATATCAAGAAATCCTACCAGTGGCTGGAAAAGGCTGGACTGAAGGACAGCACAGAAGCACTAATCATGGCGGCACAAGAACAAGCACTCAGAACAAGATCAATAGAGGCGGGGGTCTACCACACCAGGCAGGACCCCAGGTGCAGACTGTGCAAGGATGCCCCTGAGACAGTACAGCACATAACAGCAGAGTGTAAGATGCTGGCAGGAACAGCGTACATGGACCGAGCTAAGATCCTGTGGGACTTCAAGATCCAGACTGACAAACTGGTGATGGCTAACCAACCAGACATTGGACAAACAGCAGAAGAAGGCTGCAGTGATAGATGTGGCAATCCCAAGTGACAGAAACATCAAGAAGGAACACAAGAAGCTTGAAAGATGAGCTAGAAAAGATGTGGAAAGTAGGAGCAACAGTGGTGCCAGTGGTAAATATACACACACACACACAGTACATACAATGGTCTTAATAAGCTGTCATAGTTTGAACTCTACCCTGGTCTGCTTTCTGTTTGGTGGTTTGAAATGGTTGTAGAGCTCAAAACACATCAAATCATCTTAACCTGAAACAGATGCATGATCATTTCACACAAAAAAAACACCATAACTCAAATTTAGATCATATTTATTTACATTTCATGAACATAAAGCAGTCAGAAATGCATGACGTCCAACAAAACAGAAGTAACTTTATTGAAAAACAAAGGAGAAAGAAATCCAGGTGTAAAACTTTCTGTGGTAAAATGACCAGTGGCATATAAAATCACAACCCTCAAAGTGCTGAGGTACAGTGTACAGTTCATGTGCTAGTAGACTGAAATCAATGAGCACAATGTATCCTCTTTGGTCAGTACATAAAAACAAGTCATTTGGTCTGTAGAGATCAAGTCTAGTTATCATTGCAGCTGTCTTTCTCTAATAGTGGCTGGGGGCCAAGTCCAACAGTCCTGCTATACACATTAATAATCATACTACATGCTATATATTGTTATGACACATGATAACTGAGGCAAATAATTATTAAGAGACAAACAAAAGCAAGGCGATTTAATGTGCATTTGTCAGAAAAGATGCTCATGACACATTCAATCTGCATGGCTTACAGTCTGTGGATGAGAGTATTCCCATCACAGTGAGTGAGAAATCTAAACTCCAGTGATGTCTGCTTAGTTTTAGCAGTAGAAAAAACACATCATTTCAGGACAGCTGAAGCTGCTTCTTTGATACAAGACACGGCCTTCTGAATGTCCTCCTCCGTATGTTCAACGGTGACCACCACTCTGATGCTGAGGACAAACAGGTGGAGCAGTCAGACACAACAGCACTGTCAAAGCTTATGGCATCTTCACAAATGATGCCATTTATAAATGCTGACACTTCATTCACTGAAATTAACGTGTTTCAAGAGTTCAACAGGGTTGCTCTCAGATTTCCCCATTTATTCTTTTACTGGAGAATTACCAATATCTCTTCCCACAGTGGTGTTCATTCATACCTCTCTATTTTACCTGCCCTTTCACATTTCCAGTGGATGTAAATAGGGTCAGGTGACAAAGAACAGACACAATACTTCAAGTTGACTTTGAAAATGCATATCTATAAATATAATTACAATATAAAACACAACATTGTTCATTGTACCCCCTTTAAAAAATAATTTATGTATTTTTGTTATAAAAATCTCCTGAAAAGACCAAAAGCAATGATGTGTTAGTTGAATAAACTACAGTGTGTGTGTTCCTGGTAATGAACTGACTTAAGATAATAATACATTTTGATACACTGTATCGGCTGGAAAGTAGGGTCCCTTACCTGGGTGGGGGGAGGAACCGCTCTTCTTTTTCCAGGTAACAAGCGAGGGTCAGGGCAACATGTCTTCCCAAACACTGATACAGAAAACAGAAACTACTAAGAGACACTAAATAACATAATCTCTGTCATTTAACATTAAACTCTGTCACCATTTGATATACAGCTATATTAAAATGTTGAAGAAAATCTGAGCATAATAGTAAACATTAAAAAACATCAATGATTTTCCAGTTGTTTGTCTTCACTTGTAAAAAATAACCTTTTAATATAATTGTGTGCCTGGGATTGATGTGATCAGCTGGACTTACATAGTCTACAATAGTGCGGAGCAGCTGCATGTCGGAGTCTCTGGAGCCTGAACTTCTCTCCAGCTGTAAGTGAAGAGCTGGGGCAAATGGTACTCCTACTAACTTCAGACCTGGAGTTCTGTCAAACAAGGATCATGCCAAACAATCACAAAATACTGGGAAGAGCAACTCTGAAACTTCGGTCAAGATCATTTTGATGTAAAATAACCCTGTCTCTGCTGGCCTGGATATGGTGTGGACAGTCATGCGTTTCCTCTACACAGCCACCTGCCACTAGGGGTGGGAATCTCTGGGCACCTCATGATTCAATTTGATTACGATTCAGAGGGCTGCGATGCGATAATAAAACGATCAATGCATCTTGAGACATAATTTTATTCTATACAGAATCTCTGGATAATTACTAAGCGTAACATTTGCCCATTAAAATCCAAAATAAACATCTCCCAATTAGCTTAAAAGGACTAGTTTGCCTTCCTAATTACTTCATTAAGCAGGTGTGTTTACCTGAGGTGTAGGCTTCTTTGTGTCTGTGTGTGGGGAGAAGAGAATCCAGAGGAAGGTGCAAAGAGTATTTAAAATGTATAATAATAATGTTCCTGGTGATTAAAGCCTGCTGGTTTAATGTGAAAAATTTTGATATTTTTGCTGGGGGGGCGGGTTTTACAATCACGATGCCTGCTCAACCATCGACCATCTGTCTGCCATCGCCGATGGATGATGGCTATCGGCCCAACCATAGTTGCTGCTAATATCTTTTTCCACTAACTGCCACTCGCTCTCTCATTCGCTTGACCACACACACAGGATACACATGGAGCTGCCAAGCGTCAAGTGTCACCATGCTCGCACAATGTGCGAGATAAAATCATTACTTGAGCATAGATATTAATGATTGTGTGACATTTAAGTAAGGTGGTTATTTATTCCCAGTGGTGGTGTGCCGAATACAAGGGGGAACACGGTTCTCTGTTATGTGCATGCCACAGACGCAGGAAGGCGCTGCACTTCTGTGAGTTCTGCCTTTTGCGTTCGTCAACATTACGTTATCAATTAACATTTAAATAATAGATTTTTGACATTCTTTCTTAGAAAATAAACCCCTTAGTCACTAGCAACAGTCAACTTTAAACTTTTAGATAAATTCACACATCAATCATCTTGTTGGAGTTCTTGATTTGACTCACAGTCAAGTCTTACCCCTTTAAAGCCTTGCAAACATGTTTGCACTTTTCCTTCAGGACAGTGAAAATATCTGCAAAACAGATGAAGACAGATGGATGAGCGGGAACAGGTTTGAAAACAGAACTGCTTCTTTCTAATGCACATTTCTAATCAGCAGGCATTAGCAATGAAAAGCACTTTCTCTAATAACAGCTTGTCTCAAATAAATGCCCCCAAGATGGAAAGGTGCATAGAGGAGTTGTTAAAGGAGCAATGCAACACAATATATATAGATCTTCTGTTGTTGACATATTGTCAAAACGGTTATTTCCTCACATTCTATTCATAATTTTAGTTAATGTTTGAAACCTGTACCTGGATCCTCCTCCATGATGTTGAGGGCCTCAATGGCAGCAGCAGCCAGCATGGGAGGCAGGGAGGCAGAGAAACAGTAGCCCTGGCCCGACAGACGCTACAAAACAGGAGACTTACTTACTTTTTACTGAGTCAGT
Source organism: Micropterus salmoides (assembly GCF_014851395.1). Taxonomy (NCBI): domain Eukaryota; kingdom Metazoa; phylum Chordata; class Actinopteri; order Centrarchiformes; family Centrarchidae; genus Micropterus; species Micropterus salmoides. The sequence continues at coordinate 31,767,937 of NW_024041151.1, read as the reverse complement.
GGATGTTGTTAGGATTGGTATTTTAACACTGATCACACTGTACAAAATATATTTTAATATTAAAGAAGAAACAAATTGACCTAAATTAAAAGCAGCAGATAGAAAGTAACTCACTGTATTCGATTTCAGCCCCTTCACTACTATTACTCATATTTAGTAGAAGCACCGTTTACAGCCCCGGCTTTATTTTATTTGTCCACTTTCAGAGGAAGTGTTAGTAAACAGCTATTTTGAAGTGGACAGGACTGAGGCCCGGACCAGGATGTAAACATCTTCATAGGTGGGGTTGTTCACACCTCATTAAAGCTGATGATACACGGGGCAACTTTTTGAGCAATGTTGCTGGGCAATCTTGCTAGTGGCAAGTCCGACTAGGTTTTGAACGGATAGCGGCGATACGGGGCGGGTGGCGGAGTGGTGGGGGAAGGGGATAACGGTAGTAATCTTTACTCATTACCATTGACGGCAACGTTGCCCTGCATGATTGCTCTAAAAGTTGCTCTGTGTATCATCAGCTTAACTCTTTTTTTGGATACTTCTTAAAATGTTTGAGGATACAGTCTCTCACACTATGTGTCAAAGTTGTATGTGTACAGCCATACAGTGCTTTAACTTGATTAGCAATTTAATTTAAACATTATTGAGCAGAGACCAATTAGTCATTTATTCATGTATCAATAAAACTCTTGTATTTACCTGGTGGTCGATGACAAAGGATCGTCCACAGCAGAAGCCTCCGATAGAGGCAACAGCGTTCTCCATATTGGCACTGATCAGGTCAATGTCATCTATCTGCATGGTGCAAAAATGGTACCGTGTTACACATGAGACACACATACACAATGGAAACAAATAAGCCCAAAATGTTTTCAGATATGAGAGGCTGAACAAGCGCACTCTTGATCCAAATGCCCTTTGTGTCATCTCTTATTTTGTTCATTGGAAAAGTTTATCAAAACAAATAACATTCTTGCAAGAATTATAATTAGAAACAATGAATTTATTTTAGCAGCACATGTGCTGCTGCACACCAGTTGGCAGACAGGTGTAGGCATGAGGATAGGAGCCTAGCATCAACAAAAAGGGAAGTTAAAAATGAAAAGACAAGGACACTGCGCACATAACTAGAGCTGAAACAATTCATCGATTATATCGATTAATTCAATTACTAAAATGCATCGACGCAAATTCTTTGCATTGCATTCTTTGCGAGAAAATAGCGAGGGACGAAGAAGAAAGTGTTCAAAGTATGGGATTATTTCAAGCTAAACGAAAATAATCTGTAATGTTACATTCCGTCCACCGTAAAATTAAACTTACGTGGCCTACCAACAGCACGACGGTACCTGATCAGAAAGCAGCCGGTGTTCTGCCAGCGGACCACAGATAAGGTAACAGTAACAGCAACTTTAGCATTTAACAGAAATCATGATTGATTGTTGAGTTGAAGGCTAGCTAAAGTAAGCCGCAGTCCTCAGCTGATAATGTACACACGTGTGTTTGTTGTTCTCCACCGTGAGTTTGGGTTCTAATGTCACAGTCAGGAGTTAACTGGGTGATGGGGAGCTGCACCTTAGTGTAACTTGTATAATACTCGGGTGATGTTTGTGTTGGTAAAGCAGCTGTCTGGTTGTTTGTCTGTTGATGCTGCTGGTCTGATGTTTGCTGTATGACATTTCCAAAAAGACTAATAAATATCCATCATCTATCAACGTACAAAGCTGATCCCGTTACCGTGGTGGGGGGCGCCGCCACCGCCAAGCCTAAGTTCTTCTTAAAAAATGCATCGATAGATTGTTGAAATAATCTATAAAAGCTTCAAGTACTAAAATCATCGTTAGCAGCAGCCCTACACATTACACATTGTGTCATAGATGTAAAAAAAGTTATTTAATATACATTTAATGTTAAATATTATTGAGTATATATTTTGGTACTCAAATTATGTTTGATATTAATTTGTTTATTGTAACTTTGGGTTGCATTTGTTTTTTGTATTTCAGACAGTTGGTGCAGGTAATGTGGGTGTGGTTGATTGTTGGGCAACTGAAGACATAGATATAGCTGTTATAAGATACAGGCACTGAGGAATGAGAGAACTGTGGGACCTGACATTATGTATGTGAGGCAAGCTTTTTTTTTTTAAACTGTAGAGGTTGAATCTTTGCAAGGCCTGGTTTTGATATTTGTCCGGTTAAATGATTATTTTATCTGGTCGTTACCAACTGCGGATCAGAATGAAACCAACATTCACACAAGTTCTTGCTCAAGTACACTTTGACATGCAGACTGGAGGAGCTGGGGATGGAAGATCCGAGATTACCTACCTGTCTACCTGATCCGGTAGACATATGGTGCTAAAATAATCATATGACATACTGAATTCTAATTCAATTTGTAGCTAGCTACAGGCATTTCATTTGTGCCATTGTTGCATATTGAGATGCTGATTATTTCCCCCTTCAGTTGGTGTGGATTTCAGAGTATGAGTCTCTATTGGTATGAGCTTAAATGAATCCTATCAGAGAGACTTAAAAGATGTTCAATCATGGATGGGTGATAATGGTCAAGATGAACAGTCGTGTGATGCGTCATTAGAAGGAGCTGTTGGGCCTGGTGATTTTGATTTTGAAACTGCTGTGGCAAAATTGTTGAAATGAAACATACGGGTAAATAAAGCACACTGAATGGAAATGACAGTGTCTATGACGTCCACAAGGGCCTCGAGCTAATCCGTTTAACCCCCAGCCATAACCAAACACGCAGGCGAATATACTCAATGTTTCTAGAAATATCTACGTCATAATGTAGAACATGTACAGTACTTGTTTTAACAGGGCTCAACGTTAAACTTTTTTCCGTCTGGCCCCACTTTGCCAGTCTGTTTGAAACTTACTGGCCCAAAGACTATTTTTACTGGCCCTCCTTCCGAAAGTTATTTATCAGCGTTACAACTGTTACAAAAATCGGTTATTTAATACATCCTGGATATAAAAAAAACTAAACTAAAATGTAATAGTTAAACAGTTAAAATTATTTAAAAAAAGGTATTAGTTAACAAAATTTACTTTTTTACAGACATACTAATGTACTAATTTACAGACGACACACAACTCTACCTATCCTTCCAGCCACGCGATCCCACTGTCTTGGCGCGGATCACGGACTGTCTATCAGACATATCTGCATGGATGAAAGCTTGCCACCTTCAACTAAACCTCTCTAAGACTGAACTCTTGGTCATTCCAGCCAAGCAATCTATCCACCATAACATCAAACTACAAATTGACTCTTCAACCATCACTCCAGCCAAGGTGGTGAGAAACTTGGGTGTCATGATTGATGACCAGCTGTCCTTTTCAGACCATGTTGCTGCTGTCTCTCGGTCGTGTCGCTTTGCTCTATACAACATAAGGAAAATCAGGCCCTACCTCACTCAGTACGCCACCCAGCTTCTGGTACAGGCCATGGTTATCTCTCGCATCGACTATTGCAATGTCCTCCTAGCAGGTCTTCCAGCTTGTGCGGTGAAACCCTTACAAATGGTTCAGAACGCAGCAGCGCATCTGGTTTTTGATCAGCCCAAAAGGACTCATGTCACTCCATTACTTTGTGACCTTCAGTGGTTCCCCGTGGCCTCCAGAATCAAATTCAAGTCACTAATGCTTGCATACAGAGTGACTACTGGGTCTGCACCCATCTACCTAAACTCCATAATACAAACTTACGTTCTGCCATCCCTTCACACAAAGCAATCCCAGTCCCGGCTATTCTCATCTGTGACACCACGACGGTGGAACGAGCTACCACACGCCATCAGAGCAGGGGCGTCCCTCTCTGACTTCAAGAAGCTCTTGAAAACTCATCTCTTCCGAGAACACTTCCTCTTATAACACCTCTAACTCCTAACCTCTAACATGCACTTCCTGTGCCCTTCTTCTTCTATCCCCTACAATGATCTTGTATTGATTGCACTTTTTGTTTTGATTGCACTTTGTTAACTCTTACTTCCTTCCCTAGGTATCTACCCCATTGATATGATGATATGTACTGTGAGCTCTTACTAGTATGTATTGTCAGTTGTAGATCTGTATTTGATGCTCTGTTGATGCTTGTATGTTGTTCCTCAAATGTAAGTTGTTTTGGATAAAAGCGTCTGCCAAATGAGTAAATGTAAATGTAAAACAAAACACACCAAACAGACTCAAACATGACGTGCTCGCTCTCTCGCTCACAGCCATTTAATAAAAGAAATGTACACAGAGCAGGAGATACAAGTCACCATGGTAGCGACTTGTCAATCACAAGGTAGTCCCGCTGGCTGTTTAATGTAGGTTTAAGTTCCGTCCGCATGGTTTCACTTTCAGACCCAGAGGATGCCGCTTGATTGAAATTAGAGAAATAACATTTGACAACCAGTCGTCACTACAAATCTGGAATTGGACAACCGTGTGCGCCATGAGCTGCAAAGCAACTGCAGGAGTTTCTGATTTATTTTTTTTAAATACTAAATGTTTTTGCACTGGTCCACTGGTCCAAGTTGCAAGTTCAACTGTCCCGACGTTACTTTTTCCTGGCCCCAGGCCATCAGGCCACCGTTACTGTCGAGCCCTGTTTAGGCAGGTGTAAAAAATGTAAAGTAAGAAATATCACCAATTTGTCTTGCACATAGTATAACATTAAGTCAATTAAACTTTAGGGATATCAATCTGTTCAGTTATGAACAGGGTTTCTGCAGCTTTCACCTAGTTAAATTTAAGACCTTTTAAGACCTTCAAGACCATTAATGAACAAAATATAAGACCAATATCACAACATCAAAAAAAAAGAAAACCAAGGAAATGCAGTCAAAAAATTACTTACAAAGTAAATAAATGTATTCAAACGTAACAGTACTGAACACAGTTTAGATGCTTTGTTGAAAAAAAAAAAATCATACAAACATGTTGTCATGAGTTTGTGTGAGTGAATGAGTGGAACTTTTATCTTTCCCGCAAGTGAATGATTTAGTGATGTCAAAGTTTGGAAACATTGTCTGAAACAATTCCCTGATTTCCTCATTCACGTTATAGGATTGGTATCTAGTCACTGTGTGGAGGACCCAGAGCATTTCTGTTCTTAGTGTTCAAAACACATACATGCAAACTCAGAAGGGAAAAAAAGTGGCATTTTTGCAATTTTGCATTATGTTGTACTTATGTTGAAGCTGTAACCAGACACGATAACACTGAGGAACAGTTGAAAATATCTTATTTTCTTCTCAAAGATGTGATGGCTGCAACACTGAAGACTTGTAGCAGCAGAGGTAAAGCAAACTTTTTTTTTAAGTCTGCACTTGCAAAAGTGGGCCCTGCTTAATCTCTAGATAAGTAACACCAATACAACATGTATGTAAGCAAACACTATATATTGTTTGATATATAGTTAACAAGCATTTCATTTGTAAATAAAAATCGAAAAAAAAACAATCTCCTCATTAGCTTAAAAGGACTAGATTGCTTTAATTGCCTCAGCTCCTCCTACACCATCCTTTCTTTTTAAAGAGGTTAAATTCTGCTTTTTGCCTTTTTCCCTAGTTAGTTATATTCCTTTTCTGTGTGCATGTAATAGGTTTGCAAAGTGAAAAAGCCCAAAGTCCAGCCCAAACGGAGTTCCCACCTCCCACAGAAAACTCTGCTCTGAACTGCCTTAAAACAGCTCGTTTGTAGTCTGGCCTTTTCTTCAGCTTTCTTGTGACGTCACAAGAAAGAATGTGTCATAATGCTCGCCAAGCAGCTAGTCTGACACACCCTAAAAAACACTGGTGGAAAAACACAGAGCTGCAGCACACAGCGACAAGATGTCCACCTGCCGACTCTTCTCTCCCTTCCAAACACTAGCTACCCTCCAGGCAGTCAATGGACATAAAGTTGTTCCTGTGCTGTAGAGACAGAGCTCAGTCAAAACTTTATGGATAAAAGATACTTTTGTTACAGATTAATAACTCACCACTCTGAAACTCTCGCTCCAGTCTATGTTGCTAAGCTGGTAAGGGGATATACAGCTCAACCGAAGCCATGTGTACCGGCTTTTCACGACTTGCCCTACTCTGCTTCTGATTGGGTAGTAATCCTTAACTAGGAACTGCGTGTGTGCAACTCCCAACAAAGATCTTGTAGAGGTAAGATGTATCACTCCAAAGCTAAAACTAAGCCTTCAACACAGAGTGAAAAGAGGAGCTGCAGCAATGTGCAGTATGACAAAAAAAGATTTTTGAAAATGAAACCATGTTTTCAGGTACAACCCCTAAATAAAATGATGAATCTGTGTTGAAAAAGACTTGAAACTAGCAATTGAGACCATAAACTCATCAGGAAAGTGTTTACTGAGGTAATAACTCAGCTGAGAAGTAGAAACATCAGAGTCACCCCTGCTGGCCGTTCAATAGAATGCAGCTTTATGGGACTTCCGCATTGGATTCACGTCTCAGACCGGAAGCTTCGCGCTTGCACACTACGACCTGTAACAGCACCTGTCATGTAGAAGTCCTCTGAAGAATGAGGAGAGGAAGTTAGCCATGCTCTTTTAGCTCCCGCCAAAGAGTAAAGGTCAGTACAATATTTACTCTTACTCACTTCCTCCGATAACATCTTGGGTGTCTTTCTAGCCTCTGCCATGTTAACCATACTGTGAATTGCGCAATGCGGAAGAGTTGAGTGAGTGGAAAATATACATTTTTTGTTATTATTCTTTAGCAAAAAATGAGCACTCGTGTGCAGTGATGGAGTAGATGTGTCTTCCGAGTGCTCCATGCCATCTCCTTCATTTTATTTTAACAACATTGCATTTTAACATTATATTAGGTAGGTAGATAGATTTTATTGTCACAGTACAACAAGTTTTGTAACTCCCTTCTGCTAATAAAGATTAAATTGTGAAAAATGGTAAACAGAAATAAACTATCATCAGTGGAGCAGTGCTGAGGATGAATTAGAGTTTAAGAGGCTGACAGCTTGGGGGGGAAAGTCTGATGGTGTGACAAACTTCTATATCTCTTCCCAGAAGGCAGCAGGGTGAACAGGCTTTGGCTGGGTGGGTACTGTCCTTTAGTATCCTTTGGGCTCTGCAGACACCTCACTGATATCACTGATGCTCAGGAGATGGGTACCAATGATCTTCTGAGCAGTTTGAATCACCCACTGCAGACCCCTACGGTCCTGGGCCGTGCACATCCCATGCCAGTTTGTAAGGTTCCCAGTCAGGATGCTTTTACGCTGTGTTGTCCGTTAAACCGTGCTGTAGCCTGTCGGAGGGGTTTATATCAACATGCCTAAGACAGACAATAGACCGAGAGATGCATCAAAGACGAGTTTGTCTGCCGCTAGCAACGATGCTATACTAGCAGGTATCACTAACCACGGGGCTTGACAGTATCAGCGCATTGGAAGCAACGTGCAACAGGTGGCTAACGGTCTCCTCAGAGCTAAACTGAATGATTTGGAGGGCCACTCCCGTGGACTCAATGTCAGGATTGTGGGCATTCAAGAAGGGGAAGAGAAAGGCAGCCCTATTGATTTTGTTTCTAAGTTGATCGCAGAGCTATTCGGCCGAGACAACTTTAGCAGAACCATAAAAATAGACCGCGCCCACCGTAGCCGGAGACCAAAGCCTCACCCTAATGAAACGTGGTTTAGCTGGTGCTAAATGTTCTGCGTTTTCTAGCCAAGCTCCACATTGACCACAACAACACATCAATCTTTGTGTCACCGGCTGATGCTGAACAGTTTGCCAACTCTTTAGGCCCAGGAAATGACTCTTAACTCCCATATATTACTATTTTGTATATAATTTCGGATATGTTATTTTCCTATCCAACGTTTTGATAAATGTTGATATAACACTTTTATTTTTAGCTGATCACCGATCAGGGACGGACTGGCCAATCGGGAGAACCCGGGCCAAATCCCGTGGCCTGCAGGCTAATTTGGCCTTCCATCGGTAATCTAGAACAACAACAAAACATCATCTAGCAAACTTGAGCCAGCGCACACTCTATTCACTTTCTACAAATGGAGCTCCAGTCTGACAGCTATCAGGAAGCTTCAACTCAGGGGTGGTCAGTTAATAACAAGTTTAGGGGGGGCTCCAAGTTCCGGGGAGCCTTGTGGATGAGATGAATGCCTTTGGTGTGAGAGACCCGGGTTTAATTCCTCACTGTGACACATCCACCAATGTGTCCCTGAGCAAGACACTTAACCCCTCGTTGCTCCAGAGGCGTGCGACTAGACTGGCTGTGATCTGCTCCGGCAGCTGCGACGCAGGCAGACTCAGTGTGTCCGAGGTCATGTAAACTTGGTATTAACTGACTTGGTAGCAGGTGGCCACCGTGATGAAGCTCCGCCCTCGTCTTGAAAACTCAGTGTTCAAAATCAGTCCCAAAAGTCAGTAGATGAACATGGCAATGACTATACCTGGTGTGGTACCTGTTACATCAACAAATGGGGTTTGTCCCATAGACCAGGGGTTTTGAAAGTATGAGGCGGGCCTCCCTCGGGGGGTCCAAGTTCCGGGGAGGCTCAATGAAAGGAAATTAAACAATATTACATTATTTATTGTCCTTTGGGGGGTGCGCCATTTCCCAAGCTTTGTAGGAGAGGCCTGCAGTCTCAGACTTTGAAAACTCCTGCCATAGACTTTATATAAAAAGGTTAGTCCACAAAAATTAGCAGTTTGGTGGTTTGTGTGAACAAGGTGGCCTGGGGTCAAGTCAAATTCCCGGCCAGAATTCTTGTGCCAGTATGCCTCTGTCACAGATGCAGTATATACACCTTATGTGCTTAAATAGCGTTACACACAGTGTGCTTTTTCAGGTGTATAAACCTAGCACTGGCACAATATTATTTATTACCTTTGGATTGTATTAATATTGATTGAGACTCCCTCTTATGTGTATTTATTTAAGCGTTTGTCTTTTCATGTATACACATTCTTTTTTCACTTTGATATTTTATATGCTGCACCGTTTATACCCTCCTACCTGTTATATCTCACCAAGCGTGTGTTTAGAAATTTACTTACTTTCTGTTCGGTGCAATTAAAACATTAGTCTGTGTTGGAGATGTGCACTGGGCCCCGTGGTAAGTGTACATTTTAGTGTGCAGTTTGGCTGGCTCTGTTACCCGGCAGCCTCCTTGTTAGCTAGTGGGATGTACCGCTTAGTTCTTTTAGCAGGTTTGGGTTCTGTGGGGGTTTTTTTTGCCTTTTTTGTCATTTGATGTTTTGCCAGCCCTTTATATGTAACATGTCAGACTTCCCCATCTGTCCCTCCACATAGATCCATGTCACTTACTCACTTATGTTAGGGATGAGTTACATCACTATTACTACTTGGAATTGTAGGGGTATGGGCAGAGTTCTTAAATGAGGTAAAGTATTCTCACATTTAAACTCCCTGTTGTCTGATATTGTTTTTTTGCAGGAGACACATATCCATCCTTCAGAGCAGATGCGTTTGAGATTTGTGTGGGTGTTTCAGGTGTACCAGTCCACCTTTTCCTCCAAGGTGGGGGGTTGCCATTCTTGTTCGCACATCCATCCCATTTGTATTCAAAACGCAGACAACCAATCCAGATGGGAGGTTCATACTTGTCAATCACTTCGGACGCAGCACAAAGGTGTTAATCATCACTTCACGTAAAGTTTGGTGCAGATGTGAGAATGTACACTGAAGTTACAAAAACTTCCTCTTTTACGGGGAATCATCAATTTTCGACTGAGTAGAGAGTGTCTGAATCATTCAAAAAATTACCATAAAATTCAAAATAGCTGACTTCATGTTGGGTGTAGGGCATCGGTCCAAGAGGCTTTTTGCTACGTCTGGAAACGATACATGTGCCATAAAACTTTCCTATATGTAGGTAAACTGTGCTGCGGGTGCTGCTTCATTTAAGGTCACTTCCTAATGCCAGCAGGTGGCACTAGTGAATACTGGTTTGTAGACCTGGGGCAAGTTCAATCTCAAAACTTTTTGCACTGGTTTGCAACATTTTCAGATTAAACAACTTGTTTTCTCCCATTTGGTGGGCGAGTCTCCGGTGTTACCCAATCAGCTGCGACAAGTTTGTAAACCAAACAGTGTTAAAAAGACAGGAAAATTCAGTGCGCTTGCGTACACAGCAGGGTGTTCAGGGAACCACAGTTTCCGCAAAAAAAACAAAACACGTTTTGCTACGTTTTGTCTGCGATGAACTCAGCCCTGTTCAGGTTGGGATTCTTATGAAAGATGTCAAGTTTGGTACAGATCTGAGCATGTACAGTCAAGATACAGCAACTTCCTCTTTCATGGTGAATCATAAATTTTGGATGCCATGCCACGGGCACGCCATTCCTCAAAAACTCACTGTTTGTACAACTTTTAATTATCAATGTATGACAGATAAATGGAAAATTCTCCCCCGTTCATTGATTGGCCGTGTCAATATTGTCAAAATGGTCGTGCTCACTAAATTCACTTATCTAGTTCAGAATGTGCCCATCTTCCTCACTTCATCCTTTTTCAAGAAGTTAGACTATTATCATGCCCTTCGTCTGGGCAGCCAACCCCCCCGTATTTCAAAGGCCCACTTAAGCTATGTTCACACTGACAGCAAAGTTAATATTCGCCTCATTTTACTTGCGCGTGTTTGACCACTGGACATTCTGAGTGTATTACAGCTGTATGAACCCAAGGTAAACCTTTTGTTGTGATTTAAACGGATCAAACTGATGCCAAAATAACTACAATATGATGCCAATTTGTTAGACATATGAATTCATGCTTTGTCAGATCTGTCAGCAAGTCAGCAGGACAAAAACTTTTAAATGTTTGTTTTCTGAATGGAGTTCGGATCAAGCTGGGCTATGCTAACCTGTTCACAGTAAAGTACAACGATAGCTGGAATAAAGTTAGACACATATTTTCTGAACTCACCAGGAGGTTCAACTTCTTTTTTGTCGTCATTTAAGTTTTTTTTATTTATTCATACACACAAACATAAAATAAAATAAACACTGACCCCAACATCAACGGACCGTATATTCAGCATACAACCCCATATACAAAGGCCTCCTGCAAAATCGACATTTCCTTTTTTTGAAAACAAAACATTCAGCACCATGTCTACAAATGTTTCCATATGCCCCATCTACAAAAAGATACGTTCCCAGGCCCTCCTAAAATGTTCTCCTTCGTTGTTAATTCTAGCCAACATGCGTTCATATGATGAAACTTCTGACATCTGCTGTGACCATCCCAACTTTTAAAACCCCTCGTTCATATTTAGATATATTTGACATTTCTGTTTGGTCCCCTAACACAGTCTTGGTGATACAGGTACCACCACACCCAGCCACTTACTCACATGTTCCAGTACTTTCTCCCAAAACGGGTAGACCAGTTTACATCCCCAAATTAGATGCAAAAATGTCCCTATTTCAATCTGACACTTCCAACATAGATTTTTTTCCTATTAAGCCCATTCTATGTAGTTTTGAAGGGGTGAAATAAAATCTATGAATTATCTTGTACTGAATAAATTTCCCCTTCGCCTCTCTCATATGTTTCCCTGTATGTGATACGACATTTAACCAATCCTCCTCATTCAGATCACACACTAGGTCTTTCTGCCAAATGATCTTCAGATTTTTGAGGCTAGCTTACTTCTCGTCGCTGCACATTTGAAAAAGTTAACTTTGTTGTTCGACATTTCATTGAAGCAGTAGTCCAACAGAGTTCTGGGTGCCAACCGACACTAACAACAACAGTAAAACCGGATATGCACGGAAGGTAGCTGCCGAGAAAGGCGAGTGAAGATAATTGAAGTTGTTATCCCAAAATCTAAAGTAAAAAGCTAATTTAATAAAAGCAGTTTAAAAAAAAAAAAAGTCTTTACACACGTCAGCCTGTAGATGCCCTCAAATCCTCTCCATTTCATCTCTACATTGATATTCATTTGAGTGGACTCTCAAATTTCTGTGTGATCTGTATCAGTATAATCATAACTATTATTGCTATGGTTTTATGATATCTTGCAAAACAGCATTTTTTCTGTGCATTTACAGATCATTTTTAGAATAAAGAAATCACCCAGTACAACAATCCAAGTAATTATTAAATACATAAAACATTTTGTAAAATATCAAGCTATGAATGAGATTTAAGAAACTGTTTGCTAATTAAAGTTGCAAGCGGCGCTAAACGGGCCCTCACGCTTGCAGTGCATCTTGGTGTGAAACAGCCACACTGCAGATGCCACAACTCACTGTCACCGGTGTCGCGGGACTTTCGGATAATTTATCACCATTGATGAACCACACAAAGAATTTTATATAACTTTTAAATAGTACTTGGAATAGACCCGTAAGGAACCGCAACGTGAATGCAATTGTCGGCCGCATAGCAAGCACGTAAATCTCTGACAAGACCGTTGAATGGGGCGGCTGTGGCTCAGGAGGTAAGCGGGTTGGCCGTTAATTCAATCCCCGGCTACTCCAGGCTGCATGTTGAAGTGTCCTTGGGCAAGATACTGAACCCCGAATTGCCCCTGGTGGCTGTTCCACCAGTGTATGAATGTGTGTGACTGGTGGAATGTGTGTGACTGGTGAATGCAGATGTAGTGTAAAAGTGCTTTGAGTGGTTGAAAAGATTTGAAAGGCGCTATACAGAGCATTTACATTTGAATAGCAGGCAAGCAGAGAGAAAAGGGACAACAATAAGCCTCAGTTTCGCTGGAAATGTCTTTTCTTTTCTAAACACTAAAGCGGAGCTACCGTGTATATTCTCTACGAGATACATCTCTTGAGTGACCATTGTTGTTGACTTGCTCCCTCAGCCCCGAGGGTTTTTCACACAAATAAGCACCTATGATGGCGGTTCCCTTGAGGGCAAGTGCTGAATGGAAGTCACAGAGGCCATGTTGAAACGCAGTCAATCTTTCAACCACTAGTTTACCACTTTTTGTGACAGGAATGGATTTTTCTTGTTGTTTCTTTATGAAGTTAATTAACAGCAATGTTTGTAACATTTGAGTTTGTTAAATTAATCAATTAAATTTTTCACATCCAAGATGTTACCACTTATTCAGTGCTCAAGTTTCTTAACACCGAAAAGCAGACACATTATTTTACTATGCATTTTTTGACTGTAGCTATTGATCTACTGATATCTGACAGCAGCGCTCCCAACAAACAGTTTTAGTCAGAACATTTTAACCAGCTGCTTAGCTTTTTACGGTGCCAATATACAGTATCTCTTTATTTAAAGTTGAGTGTACTCACATTGACCCCAAAGTGTTCTGTGACTCCTCTGCCATGTTCTCCCAAAACACCAAAAGACATGCTCTCTTCCAGAAAGATCCGCACTTTGTACTTGTACTTCAGCTTTACCTGGAAAGTTACACAGACACAATAAATAGGCAACAAAACACAACACACATTTAGACATATGACAGCCCTGCTGTAATCATGCCATAATACACTGATCAAAAATAAATAAATAAGGGGACACATATAACATGTCACTTCAGGGAGATCAGTCTGTCTAATTAGGAAGCATAAGAGATTGTGAATTAATGTCATTCTCACTTGCATCAAAACAATAGTGCACTGGAGAGGCAGCAGAAAGAACTCCCAAAAAGGGAATAGTATATTGTAAAGCTTGTGAGAATTCGTTATCCAGCATGAAACAAGAAGCTGAAGCTTTTGTAAGTGTTAAGAATATTTGAAAACTCACAAAACTTGGTTCACGTGTAAGAAGGGGCAGGATGAGAATTAGGGCTGAACAATTAATCGTTTTCAAATGGAAATTCCGATTTGAAAGAACGCAATTAGCTTATCGTGAAGACGGCTATTAACAATGTAGGTTAATTATACAGCGCATCTGACCCGTTTTAAACAGTCATGCTGTTACAAATTCATTCCATTTCCATCTGTGTGTGACAGACTTGCTAGCCAATCACAAGCGCTCACCTGATGCATGCTGGACTTAAACTGGGGGGTTTGGGGACACTCCCTCAGAGAATTGAGTGTTTTAATTTCCTGTATTCTGGTGTTTTTCCTGCACCAATTTCTGCCTTTTCTGCATCAGTTTATTGTGGAAATTATTTATGTAAAAGGGACACAAAATTCAGGTAGCAGCAGGGGGCTGAATCTTTGTTTCACTGTTACTTTTAAATGACTTGAAGGCTGGCAATTCTGCCTTCAGATGTTATGACTGATTACTTGTTTGATCGTCTTTGTTGCTGAATTGTGGTGAATGGAGAACATTGATACTTTATGACCTTGTAACTGATTATTTATTCCCATCTTAAATGTACAATTGTACTACTTCCTACCTTGGCCAGGACACTCTTGGAAAAATAGTTTTTTCTGGTTTAATAAAAAGGTATAATAAAACAATGTAAAATCTAAAACTAACAGAATATAGAGCAGAGCAGCTCTCAGGCATTCAGAATCACAATCAGAAGGAGCTTTATTGCCAAGTAGTGTTTTACACATACGAGGAATTTGTTTTGGTGATGAGGTGCTACACGTAGACAAACATATAGATGACATATATAAATGTAGAAATATATAAATATGGAATAGACAATGCAAGTTATATAAGAATATTAAAGTGAATAGAGAAATAATATAACTATTTGCAGAACATGTGCATTATTCTGGGTTGCTTTCAGATATGTTTCTCCCATAATCAACTTTTAACATCACTGCTGAATCAACACACACACAGACGTGTCTGATTGAGGTAACCTCTTTAAATGTGGATGTGTGTTAAATAATTTTAATTCAGTTAGAAACTCCTGGACTTTAATAGCACCTGTGTTTCAGCAGGTTTTCTGCTCATGTTCAAAGTTCTGCACAACTGGGTTCTGTGACGTTTCCAGAATAAAGGATATTTTTAAAGGTCAAACAGGAATCATAAACTTTGCAATCAATTATGCGTGCCGTACCGTGTGGAAGGGATCCATACCACGGCTTCTGCAACCCGTTTCACCACTACTATCCATGGTACTGTGAGGATTTAATTCTTGCATGTTTTGTTGTGCAGGATCACAGCCCCTATGTGTCCACATGAGGAAAGGTCAAGATAGGCTATCAGAGTAAAAATGGACTGTCTATTGCATCAGACTAAGCAACTTAATGAGTTTATTCTTTTAAGTAGCCCATTAAAATATTCCTGCAAATGCAGTGAATAAGTTCAAGTTCTAAAAAGCTGTAATCTGAATTTGTTTTTAAATAAAGCAGTTAAATGCTCATTTCTAATAACTTTTGAAAACAGAAAGTACTTATTGTGGCTAAAAAAAAAGAGGGTATTGAAGATGATGGAGAATAATATAACTAGAACAAAACCAACTACATAAACCATGGAACAGTTGCTAGTTAATTTAGCCACGGCACAAATGTATTCAGTTCTCCTAATGTTCAACTTGTCTGTGACATTCCCGGTGTCTCACTTGGCCCTGACTCTTTGTCACGTCATCTCACATCTAGGAAAGCAACAAATGTTTGTGAACACAGAACTGTCTTCAATGCAAACTCTGATGACATTATTGTCATAAGAGTTTATGCTATTAACCTAACAAAGTCATTTTACTCTGAATTTTAGAACAAACTATACAGTATGTCTACTAGCTATCCATACAACTTCCAAGCTCGTCCTGCTCAGTTATTTCTGCTCCTCCTCCTATGACCTCTGTCGTCTTCCTCTTAAAATACTGCAGGATGCTCGTCTCATTTTGACCACTGTTACATTTAAATTGTTTACGGACATGTATGTACACATTCAGGACTTTATAAGGTCAAGGATGGTCAGAGACAGGGGCAAAAGTGGCCCAGGAGTTTGTCCCTGGTCAGTCCACTCTCCAGACAAAGTATTTGTTGGGGCCCTGTGTCTTTAGAGAACTTTATTCCTGCATTCTTAAGAATTTTAAGTAGAGTGTATAACGTTATGAGCCATTACCTTTTCAAAACTAGAAACCCCTCTCTTAAAGTAATCACCTCAGCTGAGCCCTTGAGTAGATAAATAATCCATATCATCATCATGCTTACCATAAACTGGTGCTTTGTGCTGTACTGGTTCTGACTCTGTTTTCCTATAGACCTCATCTCTGCTGTCTGTCTCATGTTATCCACAGCAGCACTAGTAGCCACTGGTGCCGCTGGCCAGTGGCGGGTAGAGTACTCAAAATCTTTACTCAAGAAAAATTACAATTACTCGCATAAAAAGTACAAGAACAAAAATGACATCTGCTGTTCATCCTGTTAGAAACAGCTGTGCAACATGGTTATTTCTTTTCCTTTTAAATTTCCATGAAAGTGTTGATAAGATCACTTTAAAATATCACTTTTGCTGCCCAGCCAACTATTGTTGCCTGTGCCTTTTATTGTGGAGATATACCCTACCAAACCGCTCACACAGCCTGGATGACAGCTCATTTCGGTTAATGAAGCCAAATGCAGATTACAGACTGGTTAAGTTATGAAGGTATGAAAGGAAAATGTAGCAAAATTAAAAGTACATTAGATGTACCCACCCCTGCTGCAGACATCACTGCTGCCTTCAGCTAGAAGTAACAGCAGCACAAAAGATAAGTCTGTAAGATTGATGCACTTTGCTGCACCGGCCTCCAGCAACTTCTTTTTTTCCCTCCCTCAACATTTCTATAGGCCACATTCTGTCCGTGACTGATGTAGAGTATGTGAGTGATTGACTGGTCACTTAGTAAACCGCCTCCTATATGAGCTAGGGTTATGTAACCATAAAACATGTTTACCTTTTAAGTATTAATGGTGTCAAATTATGCCTGAATATCTTTTAAACAATACGATTTGACCTTCTGGAGGTTGTAATGGTGAATTTTAGGATAAGACCTTTAAAAAAAATAAGTAAAATGATTAATAAAGATTTGAGTAAAGCAGTACACTAAAGTGGCCACTAGATGGCAGCAGAGGGTAAGAACTTCACCATTACAACGAGGCAAAAAGGGTGCGGTCAGGGAACATAGGAGGAGTTCAAGTAAAAGTCCAGCCTAAGTGGGCGGAGATTGAGGATTATAAAAAGAGATGTTCACCAACTGTGCACTCAGTCGTTGATCCTGATGCCAGCCGGGATGTAACTTGGGTTTGTGACTTTTAATGGAATACAAACTATTTTGCACTGATTTTGATTGTTATTATGGCGAGTATAATAGTGGTGGAGAGAAGTTTTGGGCTTTTAAATTGGCCTAGCCCCAAACTTTTCTTCATCAAAATGTATGGGATTATTTTCCTATCTTTATTCAAGTGCATGGTCTTTAAATTTGAGAGCATGACTTCTGACTGATTTCATGCTCAGATTTTGTAACGCTTTCCTTCAAAACCCTGCCCTCACACTTACTGCCCCAACCAACAGAATGCCAAGTGAAGTGTTGATCAATGAAATGAACCCTGCCTCACTGCAGGCATGTTCGCTTTACTTCTTATAGCGTCCGTACGGGCAGTTACTCTTGAACTGGATCATCCACAGCTTCATACACCGGTCAGCCATAACATTATGATCACCTGCTGGTCATAATGTAAGTCTCCCTTTTGCTGCCATGCTGGAACGGATTCTGAGAGGGTTATTGCACAAAAAAAATCCCAGAGCACACAGAAGCACCCTGAGTATGAGGAGAAAGGCTGAAGCCAGAGGCAAAGAAACCTCTGGAAGGAACAACAGCTTCTAAGTGAAAGCACGCTATCTGAGCAGAAGCAGAGCAAATATAAGTAGTCTAATCAATCAATCAAGCAGGGCTGTTTGAGTGTGAGGGCAGGGTTTTGAGGTAAAGTGTTACAAAATCTAAACATGAAATCAATCAATGATGCTATCAAATTTAAAGACCACGCTCTTACAGTAGGGTTGTGCTATTAATTGAATTTTAATTACAATTTCGATTTTGTCTTCCAACAATTAAAAAATAAGTTAATTGAAATAAAACGTTTATTACCGTGCTGTTTCGCATTGAAACTTGTTTTGTCTTGGGTTATAAATCCAGCGCACCCTTTCCTTTAGAGCAGCACCCCCCGCCCCTCCCTAAAAGCCAGGCATTTGTATGTGTTAGGTTAAACCTTGCTTTACCTGGTCCATGCTTGTAAAAGAATCACTGTGTCCCTGTCTTCTAACAATTACTGGATTTATACTTTTATCACCGTTGGTTTAAGTCACTGCATCTCCCAACAGAACGCCACGGTTGAATTTCAGCGTAACTTAAAGAGGTGGTATTATGCTCATTTTCAGGTTCAAAATCTTAACTGGGGAACAGGTTTACATGGTTTCATTTTCAAAAAACACCATATTTTGTCATACTGCACATTGCTGCAGCTCCTCTTTTCACCCTGTGTTGAAGGCTTCGTTTTAGCTATGGAGTGATACATCTTGTCTCTAAATGATCTTTGTTGGGAGTTACACATGCGCAGTTCCTAGTTAAGGACTACTAGCCAATCAGAAGCAGAGAAGGGCAGGTCAGCGAAAGGCCGGTAATAGCCAATCAGAAGCATACGTATTTTCATTGTGACGTCACAAGAAAGGGAAGTGAAGGGCTGGACTACAAACGAGCTGTTTTCAAGCGGTTCAGAGCTTTCTGTGGGAGATGGGAACTCACTTTGGACTGGACTTTGGGCTTTTTCACCCAGCAAACCTGTTACATGCACAAAAAAGATAGATAACTCAATAAAGGAGAGGGGGAAAGCCAAAAAGCAGAATACCACCTCTTTAACATAAGAAGTTGTTGTTTACTCAAGTAGTTCACAAGTCACCCATTCACACACCAGCACATACACACACAGATGGAAGCCCGTCAACCTGGATAAACACTGTGTTGCTTTCATCTTCTTGCGCTCCAAGATGCTGTTAATGCATAATCACTGAAAATATGAAGCATTCAGTTTTAAAAGTTCAATAAATGCATGATGTTTCTTAAGTCAATCAGTAATCATGTTAATAATTGTGATTTCAATTATGATCAAAACAATCATGATTATATTTTTTGCCATATTAGAGCAGCTCTATCTTACAGAAATGTGTTCAACAAGTCTAACACTAAATAGGAAAACTAGTTCCAACCCCCATACATACTACACTGAGGCTACATCTACACTACTACGCTTTTGCTTAAAAAACACCAGCGTTTTAGCTGCGTATCAGAGTTAATCTCCGTCTATATTAAACCACTGAAAACGCACATCTAGTGGCCGTTCATGTCCACTTGGCATGTGTGTGCTGGTGTTGCTGAATATTTGGCAAAAGAAGAAAGTACTACTAGAGATGAAGATCCACAACAGATATATATATTTTTTAATGCATGGAGCAACGACGTGGTGGACTGTTCCGGGAGTCTAATGCGACTGTGACGACAGAAAACAGACATTCGTCACAAAGTAAATATGGCAACATGCACTTCACAAGTGTTATTTGCTCAATACAAAATATTTTACTAAAAATATTAAAGTCCTCCGTTTTCACCTGCTGCACTACTACGCTATCCCACAGTTTTAAAACAAAAACATAGTAGTGTGGATGTAGCCTGACTGAAAGACACTTATACAAAGATATTTGAATAACAACAGGAACTGCAGTTTTAGAAATTATGGTGCTGAATCACCCAATGATTTTTAGTAAAATAATTCACTCAATTACTTGGTCACACACCCCCTGACAGCAATTACTGAGGGATAATAAACTTGGCCAGTTTGTAAATCAAAGAGATTAGATTTATTGTGGAGAATAATAATCTTTGTGGTCTATTAAGCTTGATTTATACTCCTGCGTAGGGTCTACGTGCCATGCATTTATACTTGTGCGTCCGTGTGTCTGGCCGTAGCACTACAGAGTCCACTCTGTTGACTTTTGCCGGCCGAGCAGGCTAACTTCCGGTTTAGCCCTCCGCTAACGTGAATGGGTAAAATTGTAAACGTGCAGCTGGTATAGCCTTTTCAAATGTTACTGACCGAGTGAATCACATTCTGATAGTGAAACGAGTCATTTTGCTCGGGTTGTGGCGGTCAAATATATTGATCCACCGTGTTACAGCCGCCGTTTTGGCCGCTAGAAAAAGTTACTTCAAAGCACATCCTGTCGCCTCGGAGGCATTGCAAGGTTACCCAGCCGACCAATCACAGAGCTTACGCGTCGCCTCGACGTGTAGTTACATTTTTGAAGAGGTGCACGTCAGGCTACGCCGTAGGTGACGGCGTAGGGTAGGGGGCTACACAGAGGCTACGCTGTCGATTTGAGGCAGTTCTCTATTTACCAGTTCAGGGAGAGGACAGATGTCTGCAGTGTTGATGTACAGCCCCTCCACTACAATGAACTTCCGGGTCACTCGAGCTTTACGAGGATTCTGCAACAGAACCACAGTATGTTAGCACATGAGAGTTTGGCAAGAAAGACAATAAGACATTGAACATTCATAAAGAAAACAGGTTTATAAAAATAACATTTTGAGTTCCAACACTCTCTGCTACATTTACAACTACAGAGTGCAATTTGACATCCTCCCCCAATAATATTGTTTTCTCAAATTAAACAACCCTGTACTAACCTTCTGGTCCTCCAGCTCCTGCTCCTTGAGCAGCCTCTCCAGATCCTCCATGTCATTGTGTTTGAAGTATTTGATGAAGCTGCGGGACGCTTGAAGTCCCTTCTGGATGGAGAAACAAGCTGCTTCGTCCCTGAACACACAATCAAGGACACAACACAAAACTAAATATATGGAACACAAAACAACAAGTCACACTTCAAACTTTGCTACACTACATCTATGACAGAATTACAGTCACTGGAAAAGGAAAACAGGTTTTTGGATTAAAGAGCAGCGGACCACTATCCACCAGGCCCGAACTACCAGATCAGGCACCACGGCGGGTGCTGTGATCACTCAGGAGAGGAAAGAGAGCCAGGAGAGGAGCCATGCTTGACTTAAGGCTGCTACTAAAGGTCCAGTCTGTACAAAATGGGAGTCATGTTGATCCAAGTTACAGAAATCAGAGACTGTTGTGCCTACAAAGAACTGTGTCAGACTTTTGAATGTAAAGATGAAACCATATTATGATCTTGTTGCTGCGGGTTATATTCAGCCCAGACGCAAATTCAAAAATTGCACTGCAGAATTTTTTAGGTGTACGTATATATAGACAATACTTACACAAAGATGATGTCCCCCCTCTTGGAGTAGGCAGGGATTGCACTAGCAATGGTTGCAAAGCCATACGAATAGATGATGGCCTCTTCTGTTTTCATGAATTTGGCCAGACGACTCTCCAGCTCCAGGTGAACATCTGGGGGAAGGAAACAAAAAAGAAGTTGAAACTAATAAGTTCACTGTTAATCTGCATTTATTATTACAGAACATATTCAGATTTGCAGAGAATACAGTGGCTTCTTGGCAAGGCAAAAATAAACCTGATTCAACAAAAGGTATAAGGAATGATATTGTATTGCTGTGTGTAAATAAAGGACAGTCATTTTAAATATGATTAATATCCCAACCACTATGCTTCCCTTTCTGGTAGTCTTGTGCTTTCTCGTCCCTCTCCTCTCTCCTCCTATCACTTCCTGCAGGTGTTTCTGGCTCTGGAGCTGAGGAGTCTGGATCTGTGGCTGCGGGTCACCTGCTGCCCCCGTGTTCCTGCTCGACACCCTCTGCTGCAACGACTATTGTTACTAGTCCTATTGTTATTATAATTATTATCATTCACACTGCTGTAAATATCTGTACCATTTTTCATTCAGTCTATAGCAACATCACCTTTACTGTCTGTACCTCTGTGTGTACATTGTGTAGGCTGCCTCCCCCCCCCCCCTCTCCCTACAACGGTGGATTCTACAGACAGAAGCATGGCTGTGCCATGGGCTCACCGGTATCCCACGATTGTGGCAAACATCTACATGGAAGAAGTGGAGAACAAAGCCCTCAACTCCTTCAGAGGAACAGCACCGAGCCACTGGTACAGATATGTGGACGACACCTGGGTCAAAATTAAAAGCCAGGAAGTGCAAGGCTTCACAGAACACATCAACTCTGTGGACAGTAATATCAAGTTCACACGAGAAGATGTTCACAACAACAGTTTAGCTTTCTTGGACTGTGCTGTACACACTGAAGAGGACAAGAGTCTGCAAACTGGAGTTTACAGGAAACCCACACACACAAACCAATACTTACTTTTCTATTACACCACCCACCGGAACATAAGCAAGGGGGTTATTAGAACCCTGCACCACAGAGCGGACAACATACCAACAAGTGCAAAAGCTAGAGAGAAGGAACAGAACCACCTGAAGGGGGCACTTACAGCCTGTGGATACCCTAAATGGACCTTTGTGAAAACAACAGGGGATGAGGAGAGGAAGGTCAAACGCAACAACATTGTAATTCCATACGTGTCTGGAGTATCAGAGAAACTCAGGAGGATTTTCAACAAACACAACATCCCTGTGTTTTTTAAACCCAAGAACACACTAAGACAGATGCTGGTACACCCCAAAGACCGAACACCCAAACACAAGAAAAGCAGTCTAGTGTATGCGGTCCAATGCAGTGAGGAATGTACAGACCTGTGTATTGGGGAGACTAAACAACCACTACACAAACGCATGGCTCAACACAGAAGGGCCAACTCCTCAGGTCAAGACTCTGCAGTCTACTTACATCTGAAGGACAGAGGACACTCGTTTGAGGACCACCAGGTGCACATTTTAGACAGAGAAGATGGATGGTTTGAAAGAGGTGTCAAGGAAGCCATCTACACCAGGGTCGAGAAGCAGTCATTGAACAGAGGAGGGGGTCTACGCCACCACTTATCCCCCACTTACAATGCTGTCCTTTCATCACTTCCCAGGAAACTCCACAAGCATTTCCTCTTGGCCTCAGGTGAAGATACGG
Organism: Micropterus salmoides; assembly: GCF_014851395.1. Classification (NCBI taxonomy): domain Eukaryota; kingdom Metazoa; phylum Chordata; class Actinopteri; order Centrarchiformes; family Centrarchidae; genus Micropterus; species Micropterus salmoides. The sequence goes on along the minus strand of NW_024041151.1, from coordinate 31,745,021 downwards.
ACGATGGTCATTCAGACTTGGCCATGGGTGACTGTAAGAACCGTCGTTACCACAGCCAGGACCACTAACAAACCAGCGGTTAGGGCTGGGCTGATAGACGATGCCATTGTCCATCGGCAATGGCTGACAGACATCACGAGCTGAGCCAGCGTCGTGATTGTAAAACCCCCGCCGTCACATTATACCACCCAGTCAGTGTTGTGGATTCCCGCCCAATTGGGCTGTTTTAATTTTGATTGTGCGGGTCAAAAATAGTTTGGGCGGGTGGACAAAATTTGGACTGGTTTGGGATCAGTTTGGTGGTTTTTAACAGTAGCATTTTATAGTTAATTTGAAACAAAACCTAATAGTGTAAGTACTCCATCCAATCAGTAATCATTAAGATAGACACTACAAAGTCACGTTGCTCGAGGTACTAGACAGAGCTGTATCTAAAGGTAAAAACACTTGTCTGTCTAGATTAAAGTTTTAGAAAATCTTCTTGACTGACAGATCGCGTTCCTTTATCGTTTTGTCGCTATGGTTACACAAACTCCCCCACTCCTGCCCTCCCGTTGGCACTGCGCTAAAAGTCATGAGTCAGTTATGCAGTTACCCAAAATCTCCTGAATGAAGTTAAAGTGTGTCATGTCATTGCATGAAATAATATCGACTTGCAAAAATACACGAGCCGCCTTACAAACGAGTGTGTGGAGGATATTGTGATTTCGCCGTAAAGTTTTGATGGCACTATTTATTTATAAAGGAGGGCAACACTCCAGTCCAGCAGGTGGCGCTAATGCACCTAAAACGGTTTATTTATGTATGCTTCAGCTGCTGGTGTTTATTTTTTCTAGTAAAAATATATATGTAACGTACTGTAGGAAAGGAAAGGTGGAAGTTACTGAAATAAATACTGATAACATATTTTGGGCGGGTTTGTGTGCGTTTTGGCGGTTTTTGGGCTGGAATTCATCAGCTGGATCTGGCAACACTGCAACCAGTGAAAGCAGATTTTAATGACCACAAACTTATTGTTTTTAAGCATGCTTTGCACCAGAATTCTCTTCTCCCCACACTCACACACACCTACACATCAGGTAAACACCCCAGCTTGCCCCGCCTCTCTCTCCCCCCCGTCTGCAAAATTTTCTCCATCAGCAGTATGTTTTATAAAGTCACCTAAGACTGAGAACTCGTCTTTTTTTCTGTATACATTTCCACCCACGAACCCTTTATCATGGCAGCAGGTGAGCCGCACGTCGGCTTATTAATGACGCAACCTATCAAACAACTGAAACCAACATCTGCACCCTGTGTGTTCACTGCTGCTTTACCTGGTCCGTGCGTAAAATATCCACCGCGACTTGTAACGCAAGATCAATTCAACTGAGCTTTATTGGCATGAATGTGTAACAATATTGCCAAAGCATCATACAAACTACATGAGAACAATCAACCCCATACATTTCAAAGCAGTAAAGTAAGTAAAGTAATAAAAGCGTAAAGTTAATAGTCTACCATTTTTTTTAACCGAATGAAATCTGTGCGAGAACACATGTACATAAGACGACTGCAGTCCCCCCGTGCGTGTGTGCGCCCGATGACATTGTCCATCCCAATGTTTCATTGTAGACATCGCCCAACCCAACCAGCGGTATCGACAATCCTAGCTAATGTTCCCAGAGGTTAATTAGCTCAGTTTCCCTACCAGTCAGTCAGAACTGAAGAAGTCTATTAGATGAGGGACGAAAACGTGTTCTAGCATCTTCAACCAAGTCCAGCTGCCCTTGACCTCAACCTTCGTCCATCATCAATGGAGCTCCAATTCTGCAATTCAGCACGGCAATGGGTAAATAAAGAGCAGAGACTCCATTTTAATAGGGTGGCGCTAGAAATATGAATGCGTGTCAACGCAGACCATGATAGGCTATTTATGTTAAAATGCAGGAATGAAATATGCGGTCAATAAGTTGACATTACTACGTTTTATACAGCATTGTTCATTCATCATTTACCAGACTTGAATTTCCTTAATGAATGATAAAGTGCTGGAATTCTCCTATAGGCCTAGGTCTATTTAAATAGGCTAGATTTTATGCAGACTTGGTTATGCAGCTGTAGCCTGATGGGACTAAATCTTCTCTAAACCCACTGACGATTAAAAGTTGTACAAATGGTGAGTTTTTGTGAAACGGCGTGCCTGTGGCGTCCAAAATCGATGATTCTCCATGAAACAGGAAGTTGTAACTTCAGCCTACATGCTCACATCTGCACCAAACTTTACGTGCTTCATAACAGTTGAGCCCTGAACACATCTAGATGTTCAGTTATAGTCGTAGCGCAAAGTGCTACGCAGCGCCACAAAGGGGACACAGGAAGTGATGACTAACACCTTTGTGCAGCGTACGAGCTCCAGAATCTGCAATGTGGCGTCTCACACCTCACCTCGTGAAAGGTACTATACAAATAAACTTTACTTACTTACTTACTACTGCCTGAAACATATACAAGCCATATAGTAAAATGATTTCTCTTTGCTTTAAGAGTGATAATCGTTAACTGCTTAGCTCATATTACAAAAGTACAACATTTTAAGTAAGAAAGGTGTTTTGTTTGAGATACTTTAATATTTTTTAAAAGTCCTATATCTCTGCATCTCTTGTGCCTGACTGTATCTTTGCCTCTAAAGACCTTTGTCTGTGTATGGTTAGACATGCTCCAAGTGAAAAAAGGTGGGATAAAGAGGGGAAGGTAAAGAGTTTTACTTCTTAAGTTTCTATATTTTTTTTTTAAGTAAATTTTTTTGTAAACTTTAAGATTTGTCTTCTGTAATTATGTCTCAAATATGCATTCCATGATGACGTCAAGATAATTATTTTAAATCAGGAAAGAAGGCACTATTTGCCTATATATCACCAGCCATTGTGAAAATGAAAGCAACCTCATTTTGAGAATAAAAGAACAGAAGGAAGGTTTTTAGTCAATCCATGATTGAGGTCTTTTCTGCATCTTGTTTATGATTTTCATTTGTGTGATGCATTTAAGATGTATAGGAGAAGAAATTTTGTCTTGTTTTGAAATTGAGACCTACTACGTATATCTGGTCTATATGCATTGGAAATTAGAAAATATTACACAATCATAGTTTGTTGAATCTACACAATATTTTTTATTTTACAGGAAGTGTACACTACCTATAAAAAAAAAAGAAAAAAGAAAGATATGAGGTGAGAATGTAATCTGATGGCTAAATTCTGGCAGCCAGTGAACATTTGGAAAAGGGGTGAGGTCCTTCTTGACAATCAGTTATTTAAGTTGCTGACCCTAGAGCTCAAGGGGAAGAAATAAAGAAGGGGCAAAAGAGGAGAAAAGGGAGGGATTTTGGGGGCTTCCGTTTTTGCATTTTTGAAAGTTTCTCTTTGGGTCACGCCTGAAGACACTAGAAAGAGTTTTTCATCTCTTTTTGTCTTTTTATTAAGTTTATTTAAATAGGGATAGATGCAAAAACATAGATAAACTTTGACAGACATCTGATGTGTGTATCATATTGTTTTTAGCTAAAGCTAATTCACGACACTTGTCCCTAGTCTTAATTTTCTTCCTCCTCTTCCGGACTGGTAAGTTAGTATTCTTATAGTTTAACATCCACACTGCCTACATTAACACACCCCATTACAGATAAGCAGAAAACCGCTCCTTTCAAGGAACTCATTCCAGGTTATGTGTTCAGTGCCCTACTCTCTGGAATCTAAAGTGAGAGAGGAGTGAAGTGGTTGACTAGGAAACTTTAGAATCTAGAGTTAGATATTCAACACAGAACGGTCAGGTCAGTACCTAGTATTGAAACTAGCTTGTTATCAGAGGTCACCCTTTTTCCTAAGTGGTGTCTGAATTCATAATGCGGTAAGGGTGCCCGGGGATGGGGACGAGAGACAGCAGAAGGGCCACTTGTCGCTACATGGCGCCCAATTGCGTGGCTCAAGAAAAAATGGTGACCGGGGGTTGTCATGTATGAATACGGGAGTTTTTTTGAGTTAAACTTTAACTTTAACTGTCCCTGAGAAATTAGCGGTCTTGACTGAGTCACAAGCATAATTTACAGGCTGCCCTGTGCAGACATGACTTGCCTCGCTAGAAACATTGAAAATACAGTAATCAGTAAAGATTGTAGCGGACTGTAATTAAGGTGATTTTAATCTAAGATTGTTTTGATAAGAAAGGTTTGTCTCACTGGCCTTGCTGGGGTAATCTATGTTACCTGAGTGGAACACAGGGAGGCCAGGGACCTGGACACTCACAGGCACGAGGGGTGAGAACTCAGTACTTGTCCCACAATCCAAAAGATACTGACAGGACAAAGAGCTATGCTGAAATATGTAGTGCCAAATTAGGTGCTAAATACATTTACATGTCAACCTGTGCAGGCCATAGGGTTAAATAAGTACCCAGGCTGTTAAAAAACTCAAACCCAATAATATATACATTATAATATTCGCGTATCTCAAACCCAATATTACAGTGGGTACGGAAAGTATTCAGACCCCTTTAAATTTTTCACTCTTTGTTTCATTGCAGCCATTTTCCAAAAATCATAAAAGTTCATTTTATTTCTCAGTAATGTACACTCAGCACCCCATCTTGACAGAAAAAAACAGAAATGTAGAAATTTTTGCAAATTTATTAAAAAAGAAAAACTGAAATATCACATGGTCATAAGTATTCAGACCCTTTGCTGTGACACTCATATTTAACTCAGGTGCTGTCTATTTCTTCTGATCATCCTTGAGATGGTTCTACACCTTCATTTGAGTCCAGCTGTGTTTGATTATACTGATTGGACTTGATTAGGAAAGCCACACACCTGTCTATATAAGACCTTACAGCTCACAGTGCATGTCAGAGCAAATGAGAATCATGAGGTCAAAGGAACTGCCTGAAGAGCTCAGAGACAGAATTGTGGCAAGGCACAGATCTGGCCAAGGTTACAAAAAAATTTCTGCTGCACTTAAGGTTCCTAAGAGTACAGTGGCCTCCATAATCCTCAAATGGAAGACGTTTGGGACGACCAGAACCCTTCCTAGAGCTGGCCGTCCGGCCAAACTGAGCTATCGGGGGAGAAGAGCCTTGGTGAGAGAGGTAAAGAAGAACCCAAAGGTCACTGTGGCTGAGCCCCAGAGATGCAGTCGGGAGATGGGAGAAAGTTGTAGTAAGTCAATCACTGCAGCAATCCACCAGTCGGGGCTTTATGGCAGAGTGGCCCGACGGAAGCCTCTCCTCAGTGCAAGACACATGAAAGCCCGCATGGAGTTTGCTAAAAAACACCTGAAGGACTCCAAGATGGTGATAAATAAGATCCTCTGGTCTGATGAGACCAAGATAGAACTTTTTGGCCTTAATTCTAAGCGGTATGTGTGGAGAAAACCAGGCACTGCTCATCACCTGTCCAATACAGTCTCAACAGTGAAGCATGGTGGTGGCAGCATCATGCTGTGGGGGTGTTTTTCAGCTGCAGGGACAGGACGACTGGTTGCAATCGAGGGAAAGATGAATGCGGCCAAGTACAGGGATATCCTGGACGAAAACCTTTTCCAGAGTGCTCTGGACCTCAGACTGGGCCGAAGGTTTACCTTCCAACAAGACAATGACCCTAAGCACACCGCTAAAATAACGAAGGAGTGGCTTCACAACAACTCCGTGGCTGTTCTTGAATGGCCCAGCCAGAGCCCTGACTTAAACCCAATTGAGCATCTCTGGAGAGACCTGAAAATGGCTGTCCACCAACGTTTACCATCCAACCTGACAGAACTGGAGAGGATCTGCAAGGAGGAATGGCAGAGGATACCCAAATCCAGATGTGAAAAACTTGTTGCATCTTTCCCAAAACGACTCATGGCTGTATTAGATCAAAAGGGTGCTTCTACTAAATACTGAGCAAAGGGTCTGAATACTTATACTAGTAGTATACTGATACTACCATGTGATATTTCAGTTTTTCTTTTTTAATAAATTTGCAAAGATTTCTACATTTCTGTTTTTTTCTGTCAAGATGGGGTGCTGAGTGTACATTACTGAGAAATAAAATGAACTTTTTTTGATTTTTGGAAAATGGCTGCAATAAAACAAAGAGTGAAAAATTTAAAGGGGTCTGAATACTTTCCGTACCCACTGTATATGCATTATAATAGGGTGAATCCGGCAGAGTAACCCGGAACAGAGTGACGCCTGAGCGAGACTGATCACCTCGTGTCATAGGGTCTAGGAACTCGTACGTGTAAAAAGGGTAAACAAACTTATAAAATGAAGAACAAGGATGGCAGGAAGAGTCAATTCCACTGAACCAGCCCTTACTGAAGTGGGCAATTTTGCTTGGTCTGAAGAGGGAGAGGAAAACCCCTCAGCACCAGAGTATGATACAAACTATCCAGATGTTAGTAGATTCAGGATAGAGCCACAAACACAGCAACCTCCTCCATATCAGGATACAGAGGTCAGAGGGGATCAGGAGTATTACTAGACCTGGTAGAGCATCTGATAAAGAGGGCAAAAAAAAAATCAGTTCAGACACTATTTTTTTGGCAAGAGTACACTGCAAATATCTGGTTCTTTTTATGGAAAATAATTGGCAGTTGTGGTTGCCAGAACAATGGTATGGAAGTACGTTACAACTGAAACCTGCTAACCACAGCAGCCTACACAATTTTGCAGATGATACAAATTCATTTTGTTCTGGGAACATTTAATGGATCTTTCATATGCTATTGAAATGGAGCTGAAAATCCTTAAAAGCTGGTTTGATATAAATAAATAGTCTCTCAACATCAAGAAAAACTAAAGAAAACCTTTTGGGAAATCAGAAAGTAATTAATGGGGATATTACATTAAAAATGTGATGTAACTGAAAGAGTTTGAGACAAAAGTTGTGACTGACCATAAATTGGAAAAAACATATTGACTATATTAAAAGGTAAACTATCAAAGACAACAGTAATCCTGTATAAATCAAGAGATTTCTGGAGAGACTGCAATGTGAATGCAGTACAATACAAGCTCTCATTTCAGCCTCTTAAACAAACAGGCTGCTCCTGTCTCTTTAAGCCCCCCCCCTTAACTTATTCCATATTCATTTAGAAAGACAGAAAACAACATACACATTTAAAAGCAAACCACTGCAAGTCTCCACACAGGTGTTTGAAGTTGAAAGCATTTATTACTGCTGCCAGACGGTGGGATTCGAACCTGCGTCTGATTGAAAGGGGATGCTTAGGAAACCAGCGCTCTAATCAAGCAAGCTATAGAGGTACAGGCGATCATTTGTTGATGGTAAAGTGCATTTGCTTAAAAAAAGTCTTTCAACTACCAATCTGGTGTTATAAGTTAGAAGACATGTTAAGTTTTGTTGTTATAATTAAGTTCAAAAACCATACATGTGTTTAAATTTGAAACCAATTATGACTGCTGCCGGCTGCAGGATTCGAACTCACGTCTGGAATAAGAGGTGCTGCTTCATGGCCGGCAGTCTAACCAACTGCACCACCAGCAAGCTTGCTCGTATTGAGGTGATGTGATCCTTTGTTGATGCAAAAAGTGTATTTGCTTAAAAGCTATCATTTTGGACTTTAGTTAGTGCTTGAGTAGCTGAGCATAAAAATATACATCTTGTGTCCAAACTCCAAACAGGGAGGATGATACAGCAAGATAAAGAATTAGTGACAAGGAGAGATGACTAAGACTTTCCAATCAATTAAGGATCAGAGATAAAAAAACTAAACGTCCACTGAGCAGGATTTTGACATTTTGAGGGAGAAAATGCATTTGGCTACATTTTGGTGCCTTTTTTGTGCTTATGGAGATAAATATACAGGACTGGCAGCAGTTTACAAAAAAAATTCTGGTCTGCCAAATCCTCCTCTCCCCACGCTAATGTGATCACATGACACGTTCTAAAGTCTGCTAGAAGCTGTAAAACCCTTCACTTTGGAAGGGCATAGCTCCTAAACATTTTTTTAACAAACGCCAAATTCAACTTTGAAAGATCAACATCTTTTCTGCAACCTACAGCTCAAATGAGTCTGTAGCTGCACATATGCCGGAGCATTTAGCTCTTAAAGTTGAGTAGGTTGGAAGAAAGTTCTCCCATTGAAACTACATACATGATATTACATATAAATGAAGAGTCCATAAAATACATAGCCTAATAAAGAATTAGCCTACAATAAGACCACTGAAGATAATTACAAATTTACTCCATGCGATGCCAACAAGCCTCCGTGGCTTTGTTGGCCGCCATGGTGTTAAACTCCTCATATCCTGACACAATAAACATGCATTCTTCTGGGCAAAATACGGAGCATGCGCCGTTGCGAAAAAGCTCGAACATACATTACGCGAATGCGCCCTAACTCCAATTAAGTAAACACCAGGTTCATAGTCCAGTGTAGGCAGTCAGAGTTTGCTGAAAACCCTGAGTTAACTCTGGGTAGGTTGAACTCTCTTCATAGTATGGGCCTCTGGAGGGGCATAAAAAGTGCTTTGTAGTGAAAAAGTAGCTGCCTGCCAGCTGTCTGCTCTCATTGGCTGGATGTGGATGTTGAGTCGGCCAACTTTTCCAGATATTTGGCAAACTAGATATCTGTCTGACATCAGCAATGCAGAGCCATTTTGACGACTGGCAACCCCCAATTGATTGCTGACTTACCCTCGATCACAGTCCGATGGTTGGCGAGTGGCAAATGGGGATTAAAATTGTGTGAACTAGGCTTAATAGGTATCCTGTGGTCTCTATTTTGTATCAATTTAAATGTAAATGCTCTGTACTTGTATAGCCTTTCTAGTCTTTTCGACCACTCAAAGTGCTTTTACACTACATCTGCATTCACCAGTCACACACATTCATACACTGAGCCTAAGTGCTCCAACGGAAACTAACATTCACACTCACTCATACACTGGCGGAATAGCCGCCAGGGGCAATTCGGGGTTCAGTATCTTGCCCAAGGACACTTCGACACGCAACCTGGGGGAGCCAGGGATTGAACCGCCGACCTTCCGATTAACAGCCAACCCTCTCTACCACCTGAGCCACAGCCGCCCCGATTCAATGCACATTGCCCCCAAATGCAATGAAAATAAAGGCTGGCAAACATGGATGCAAACTATACAGGTTTTAAACTTTAAGAGAAAATTGGCGTTGCAAGTCTTTTATGGAGGATGGAAATGCATTCAAAATGTTTGCGAAAAACACAACTTTTCAGTTCTTAACTTTGAATTGTTTCAACATTTCATGATGAATGTGTGTCATTTCAGATTCTGTAGTGGGTGTGGTAAAACTGTTAATGCGCCACAGATGTAGGGGGTAAACTGCATTGCAAAACAAGACAAACGGCATTAAACAGGTCTCAGTCTATAATTTGTATGTCAAATGGTCAAAAACAGAGAAAGACTTTTTCACTAACCGAAAGTTCCATAGAAGCCTCTTGGACCACATGTACCCACACCATATTTCTTCAGAGATGCCAAAGCTTTTTGCTGAAATGAGGAGAAGAAAATAAATAAATAAATTCACAAGTTCCAATCATGCTTACTAGCAACATGGCAAAATGAAGGAAAGAACTACAGGTAGTTATGGCTTCAATAAGAAGAACTGACCTTAACTCTCTCATGGTCGAGGAGACCAAGAAAGTTAAATGATGCAAAGTTAATGCACTCTTTTCCATTGATTGTGATTTTATGGCTGGTAGGTCTGTAATGGAAAACAGTGCCTTTAAATGCTTAGCTTATGAACACTGTAACAGTGTACAGAGCACAATACATCTAGTTACTGTATTAAAAAAAAACAAAAAAAAACACCCATACGATGCATTTTGAGTCCAAATACATACTCATTTCCAGGCAGACTCTGGTTCTCCACTGAGGTAACGTCAACTCACTGAGACATGAAACTAGCTAAAGTTGGGAAAGCATCATGCCTGCTTTTGTCATTTCGTTATTTTGTTGCATGGTGATAAGTTTCAAAAGAATCTGCACAAAAACACTGTATACAATGGGGCCAAAAAGTATTGAGTCAGCCACTGATTGTGCAAGTTCTCCTACTTAGAAAGATGACAGAGGTCTGTAATTTTCATCATAGGTACACTTCAACTGTGAGAGACAAAATGAGAAAAATAAAATAAAAAAAATCACATTGCAGGATTTTTAAAGAATTTATTTGTAAATTATAGTGGAAAATAAGTATTTGGTCAATACTTAGTAACATAACCTTTGTTGGCAATGACAGAGGTCAAACGTTTCCTGTAAGTCTCCAGCAGGTTTGCACACACTGTAGCTGGTATTTTGGCCCATTCCTCCATGCAGATCTCCTCTAGAGCAGTGATGTTTTGGGGCTGTCGCTGGGCAACACGGACTTTCAACTCCCTCTACAAACTTGGTCTGAAGACTGGCTAGACCACTCCAGGACCTTGAAATGCTTTTTACGGAGACAGAGCGGTGTGTTTGGGATCATGTCATGCTGGAAGACCCAGCCACGTTCCATCTTCAAGGCTCTCACTGATGGAAGGAGGTTTCGGCTTCGGCTTAAAATCTCACGATACTTGGCCCTGTTCATTCTTCCCTTTACACGGATCAGTTTTCCTGTCCCCTTTGCAGAAAAAACAGCCCAAAAGCATGATGTTTCCTGCCCCATGCTTCACAGTAGGTATGGTGTTCTTGGGATGCAACTCTGCATTCTTCTTCCTCCAAACACGACGAGTTGAGTTTTTACCAAAGAGTTCTATTTTGGTTTCATCTGACCACATGATATTCTCCCAATCCTCTTCTGGATCATCCATACGCTCTCTGGCAAACTTCAGACGGGCCTGGACATGTACTGGCTTAAGCAGGGGGGACACGCCTGGCGCTGCAGGATTTGAGTCCCTCTCAGCGTAGTGTGTTACTGATGGTAGTCTTTGTTACTTTGGTCCCAGATCTCTGCAGGTCTTTCATCAGGTCCCTCCGTGTAGTTCTGGGATTTTTGCTCACCGTTCTCATGATCATTTTGACCCCACGGGATGAGATCTTGCGTGGAGCCCCAGATTGAGGGAGATTATCAATGGTCTTGTGGGTCTTCTATTTTCTTACAATTGCTCCCACAGTTGATTTCTTCACACCAACCTGCTTGCCTATTGTAGAGTCACTCTTCCCAGCCTGGTGCAGGTCTACAATTTTCTTCCTGGTGTCCTTCGACAGCTCTTTGGTCTTGGCCATGGTTGAGTTTGGCGTCTGACTGTTTGAGGCTGTGGACAGGTGTCTTTTATACAGATAAAGAGTTCAAACAGGTGCCATTAATCCAGGTAACGAGTGGAGGACACAGAGCGTCTTAAAGAAGAAGTTACAGGTCTGTGAGAGCCAGAAATCTTGCTTGTTTGTGTGTGACCAAATACTTATTTTCCACCATAATTTACAAATAATTTCTTTAAAAATCCTATAATGTGATTTCCTGGATTTTTTCCCCTCATTTTGTCTCTCATAGTTTGAAGTGTACCTATGATGAAAATTACAGACCTCTCTCATCTTTCTAAGTAGGAGAACTTGCACAATCAGTGGCTGACTCAATACTTTTTGGCCCCACTGTAACAACTGAATGACAAAGTTATGTAAAGAACGCATGAAACTGAGCATGAATGTTAATTGGTAACCTTGGAAAAAAAGATGATGGGATTAAAAGCTCCAACAAAGCAGCCTGAGTTAAATTAAGCATGAATTGTTGTGAGTTGTCTACAACATGCAGGAACATTGGTATGAGCGTGTTTTAAAGTATCTGGGTGTCTGCTTCCTCCTTTAATTTGGATGATTTGACTATTTAAAACACAGGTGGTTCATATTAGGTTTTCACTGTAATAAGCCATACACTCACTACTGTAAAACTTAGGAAAGTGTCACTTCTTCAGTGTTGTCACATGAAAAGATCTAATCAAATATTTACAAAAATGTGAGGTGTGTACTCACTTTTGTGAGATACTATAATAACAGCAGTGAGTCAGAATGGAATGAGATTACATTTTTTAGGGGTTCTTCAACAGCTTTTTAGTGAGCAAGACATTTTACAGTGTGAAAATAAAGTGCTCTCTGGTGGTAATGAAACACTTCCAAAATGAATATACAGTTGTGGTCAAAAGTTTACATACACTTGTAAAGAACATGCATGTCATGACCGTTTGAGTTTTCAATTATTATTTAAAAGCAGTAAGTAAAGCAGAGGGGGCTTTCTGTCTGTTTTACCCTGTGACAACGCTGTAGTTGAGGGAGGGATGGTCTTTGGAAACGGGAGGAACAAGAGGCTCTGGCTGCCACTCCTCGATCAAGTCCTCCTTTTCCTGTATCATGACAACCACACAGCTGTTTGGTGACACATACAAAAACACTAGTGATGTTTGTTAGTCATTGTGCTGAGTTTACCTTCTCTGTCAGTTTATATGTCTCATGAAGTTTGTAGGTTTTAGAGAACAGAAGTCTGATGATCCACAGTATGAGGATCCCCTCCAGAATCAGATGATACGCAGGTGCCTGAAAAAGACAGGGATAAAAAGTTTTCCAAACTGTCGATTCTGTAACTATGCCAAGAGCAAAAAGGCCACAAAAATATTTGGAACAAATGTCTAGGTCCGTACCAAAGTTTAAAATCAACATTCGCACATGACATTACAATTTAGCAACATCAAAATGAGACAGTTAATAGTGTTGTTGCGAGTTTTGTTGTGTCGTATAAGTAGAGGATGTTTACTGTTCTGTGGAAAAAGTGTGTATCGTTCCAAATAACACAGCGGCTATATCCACACAAGAAATGCCACTTTTTCCGGTTTTCTGTTATCAAACCTGCATATTCGTCCAAAAACATTTGTTTTCTTTAGGCTTTGCAGTAATCTAATACTGTTTAAACACTACTTTTATTTTTCAGATTGTTGAAATACACCATAAAGTGTTGTACAGCCTTTTTGAATTTCCCACAATAAAAATAAATCCATCCACCGACCATGATGGATAATGGACGTCAACCACCATTTAAGTTACCATTGGCTATGAAGCCTACATTCTCTCATATGCCATTGTTTAGTTGTTTTGCTTGACTGTTTCTCCCTCACTTGTTTTCTTATGTCTGCTGTTTACTGCCGTTGTTCTGCTGGTTGTCTCCTGTATTCCCCCTCTGCCCTCTTTTTTTGGTTTCCTTCCCAAGCCCCCCCTCTCAGTTCTCTTGCAGGTGCTGTCCTTTGTCTGCGGTGTCTGTTTGTGTGATGTTTGTGTCTCCCATCCCTATGTCTGCCCCCATCTGGCTACAAATGACATAATTAAATAAATAATAAAATAGACAAAAGGAATTTATCAAAACTCCCTTGCTAGAGCAAATCTGTATGGCCCGACATGGTATCCAGCTCCTCATACTGCATACCAGGGCAGGGCAGGTTTTATAAAAAAAAAAAAAAAAAAAGTTGTAATCTCTGTCTAAAAATGATGCAGAAAAACTAGTCCATGCATTTGTTACTTCTAGGCTGGATTACTGCAATTCTTTATTTTTATTTACTTCAATTTCAAGTTAAACCAGACTAAAGCTACAGTGTTTTTTTCCTTTGCATTCTAGTCACACATGAAGTGATAGATTAGAGTTGAAAAGTCAGAGACTTCACTTGGACTAGACAACATAGGACCAGATTTGCTGTCACAGTCACAGAATTTTAAGTCAGAGGTAACTTTACTGGTGGCACATCTGGCAAAATAAAAAGAATGCATGGTGCATTCACATTCAGCAATAACTCCTTCAGATTTTATTATAAAATATTCCCCTACAGAATGTGGAGATTTTATTTTATTTGATGTTTGGGTTATTCAATTCAATTTTCAATTCAATTTTATTTATATAGCGCCAAATCACAACAACGGTTATCTCACAGCGCTTTTCATAAAAGAGCAGGTCTAGACCGTACTCTGATGATATTTACAGAAGCCCAACAGTTCTTTTTTTTTTTTAAATGTTCTACATGATTCAGTTTTCAAGTTGCATGTTACTAACACAACTTCTCCCCTTTCTGGTAGTCTTGTGCTTTCTCGTCCCTCTCCTCTCTCCTCCTATCACTTCCTGCAGGTTTTCTGGCTCTGGAGCTGTGGAGTCTGGATCTGTGGCTGCGGGTCACCTGCTGCCCCCGTGTTCCTGCTCGACACCCTCTGCTGCAACGACTATTGTTGCTAGTCTTATTGTTATTATTGTTATTATAATCATTAACATTACGATGGTTACCATTAACACTATTATAAATATCTGTACCATTTTTCATTTAGTCTATAGCAACATCACCTTCACTGTGTGTACCTCTGTGTGTATATTGTGTAGGCTGCCTCCCTCCCCTCTCTCTCTCCTTACATCTCTCTCTCTCTCCTTACATCTCTCTCTCTCTCTCCTTACATCTCTCTCTCTCTCTCTCTCTCTCTCTCTCTCTCTCACCCCAACCGGTCGAGGCAGATGGCCGCCCACCCTGAGCCATGGTTCTGCTCGAGGTTTCTGCCTCTTAAAAGGAAGTTTTTCCTTGCCTCTGTCGCCTAGTGCTGCTCTTGGTGGGAACTGTTGGGCTTCTGTAAATAACATCACAGAGTACGGTCTAGACCTGCTCTTTTATGAAAAGCGCTGTGAGATAACTGTTGTTGTGATTTGGCGCTATATAAATAAAATTGAATTGAATTGAAGTTCTTGCTTTCTAATATATCTTGATGTCTGACTTTAAATGCATGCATATAAATAGGCATTTTAGTGAATTTTCCGTTATAAAGTATGAAAGTAATAGACATGTTCATGGATTATGATAAGAGCAGCGTAACTCTGAATCAGGAGGTGAGTAGTGAGTATTTGATTGTCTGAGCAGCAGAAAGTGACGGTGAACGCGAGCGGAGGACAATATTCTGGCAGTAAATGTACGGTGTCTGTTACAGTGCATTAGTTTCTCAAGACCAAGAAAAGTCTGTTGTTTCCCACCTGCTGGAAAAGTGAAGCCAGTTAGCGCTAAGTTAGTGAACATCTCCCCTTCAGACTGAGCTGAGCAGGAAAGCTTCTACAGCAGCTATAGAGCTGCTATGTCACTTAACATTAGCTCAATTTATAGAAAGTAAGTGGTAGCTGTATTTTATTACTGCCTACTTGTCCAATGTTGAGAACATCAGGTACAAACTTAAGACTAAACTGACGTAGCCTGTAGCTCTGTCCTGTACAGACTGGTTCAATTATTTTTCAGTCTGAAAAAGTGGTTTTGGAAAAGAAAGGACGGAGGTGACTGGAGGAGCTGAGGTTAGTAAAGCTAATTAGTGATGCAAACTAGTCCTTTTAAGCTGATGAGGAGACGTTTCTTTTTGGATTTTAATGTGCAAATAAAATGCACCTCAGAAGGGAGGAGGTTTCTCATGTTGCCTATTTTTTATATTAATGTCTGCAGATAGATGTCAGAAGCTGTAAAATGAAGACACAAAAGGCAAACATGAACAGTCGTATCTATAATGATTCTGAGGTCATATTAACAGGGCTTTCCCCCCGTTAAGGCTTAGGGGTGATGCCCAAAACATGCTGTGCCATTACCTTTGTCACAATAAAGCAGAATTAGTTATGTCATGAACTTGGCTTGTATGTTAATGTTGACCATCAAAGTATTAAACTAGACCACAGAATTCTGGATTCAGCCCATAGAACATTTCAGGAACACTAACACTAACTGTAGCAATAAGACAAAAGATGTTATAAAAATTCAGTGGACTTACACCACAGTTTTGTAAAAGGATCTGGATTAAGTGTCTGCTAAATACCTTTAATAAAAAAAGAAGCTGCCATAAGGCCATCAGCAGAGGTTGGAGTTTCCCTGCAGCAGCAGGACAACTACCTAAATTACCAACTTTACAGATTTTTAAGGATCATCCCTAACGTTAAATGTATGCGCGTACGTTACCAGTCTGTAGTAACGTAACGTAACGTAACTTTGAACTCGCCAATGTTCAAACTGACAGCATCGTACAATTTGTAACTTTAGACATAAATGATCACATTTCACATTCAGCTTTACTATTAATCTTGGCTCCTGGTCTCTGATGCTATTTTCTTCTTTTCTGCCTAGCTACAGACGGAGCTAAGGATTTTCAATGACCATTCACCTTCCTAACAAACACAGGCGATTGGCTGCGGGAGTCTGTTACCGGCGCTGTGTGAAACACCCAGGCCACGGACACTTCCTGACTCTGAAGTTTGCAATCAACAGTGTAGCACAAAATTAAAACATCGCCGTGTAGCTAAACGTATGCAGAATCTACTTGAAAACGTCAGAAAATCCCTCTACTCGACACAGTTTTACAGAGGAGAAACTTACCTCATAAAATGCCTGCACCATTTCCACCAATACCCATTGCTGTCCGGACGCCATGTTTATTTTCCTATTCTTCGCTGTTGTTTTACGGGGGTTGGCATCCAACTAAAGTAGTGCATTACCGCCACCTACTGTACTGGAGTGTGGGCCGGAGTTAAAAAACAAAACAAAAACAAAAACAAAACTAAATCAAATCCTTTCTGCCAATTCCATGTCCAAGAAGCTTAATAAAAATGTACTAATGACATTTTTAAAAATTACCAGTAAGTTCAAGCTGTCCCTTTCATATTTCTGACACTCAAAAACCCATAATTATATTTATTTCAATTTGAAATTCATGGGAGAAAAAGTATAAACACCCCTAAAAGGAAAATACTCAATTGTAAGTACCTCAACATTTGACTTAAGTAAAATAGGGAGAGGTGATTTGAGCCTGTGGTGAAGTTGAGCCAACCCTCGTTTCCTGGTGGCCATAAACAAAATTGATCATGTGACCACATATTTGTGAAGAGTCATCCATTTTACTCACTTTGTGATGGAGAGAGGCCCATGGAATAAGCACATTTAGAATCAAAAAAGTAATTTTTTTATGTTCAAGGAGTCCTGATTCTTGTATCTTAAGACAGGTTTGAGAAAACCCTTCGCATGTCGCACAATTATCACGACCACCACCAAAACATTAATCTAAAGCTCACATAAAACTAGGGGAAAACACTGAAATTTTTAGCAATTCTAATGTGCAGTGCATGCTCATGGACACAAGAGCAATGCTGCTGAGACATGTTGTGTTGGGGTTTTATATTAAGACATACTACGCACTATGCGCATAAAAATGTTTTCGCTTTACCTCCGCTGCTACAACTCAAACCTAGGGGAAACACTGAGCATCATCCTATATAAGCTTGTCAGTCATATTTTAGATATTATAGCTATACTCATTCTCATTATCTCAATATTTAGACCAAACAATTGGATTCTGTTATACAGGTCTATATCAAAAGCTCCAGGTGTCTCATTTATAAAAGTGTATGTAGGAAAGACTACTAAAGGTTGCATACATACAAAACACAGGAAGCGCGTGCACACAAAATAGTCAGATTTATAAAACAGCATGCGAGTCCTACGCCGATTTCCCTTTGTAAATCACAATCAACTTGAAATGTGGCGCAGGTGAGTGAGCTCCTTGTCCCACCCTTTAAACGCCCATAGTTGCCTATAAATGGTAAGTGAAACTCCCCTTATTAAAATTAATACTTACTGAAAGCATGAAGAGAAGGATGGGAAATTCTGACAGAAAAAAAAGGATAAAAATAAATAAATAAATAAAAGCTGTAAGCAGTGTTGGGCGGGCCCTTGCACGTGTAGCTTGTCGAGGTATCAAGCACGTAAAGTTTGGTGCAGACAACTTCCTCTTTCAGGGCGAATCATCGATTTTGGACGCCACGCCACGGGCATGCTGTTTCATGAAAATTCACTGTTTCTACAACTTTTATTCGTCAGTGGGATTAGACTAGACAGCGAAAATCTTAATTTGCTTGGACTAATTCTCTAGCAGGAGTTCATTAAAGTATGGAGTGTGTAAATCATCCAAAAATGACCATAAAATTCAAAATGGCCGACTTCCTGATGGGTTTAGGGCATCGCTCCAAGAGGCTTTTTGGTATGTCTGGACATGATACTTGTGCCACAAAAATTTCGTATATGTAGGTAAACCGTGCTGCGGGGGCTGCTTCATTAAAGATCACTTCCTGTTGCCAGCAGGTGGCCCTTTGACTTTGGGTGAATGTTGAAGGGCAGGAATCTTATCAAATGTGTACAATTTGGTACAGATTTGATCGTGTACAGTCAAGTTACAACAACTTCCTGTGTCATGGCGAAGAGTTTAACTTTCCCACCAAGCCACCTCCCCGCCATTAACTGCAAACTCTCAAGTTTTACAACATGGCTTCATCAATGCTTCATTGAAGTTGATATGTCCAACCTGATAGGAGTAGTACATTACAGCACAAAACGTGTCATTTCCTGTTGCCAGCAGGTGGCGCTGTAACTTTAAGTGAATATTGGTATGAGGATGTGTTCAGGGTGGGACACTTATAGCACATTACAAATTTGGTGCAGATTTGAGCATGTAGACTGAAGTTACAACAACTTCCTGTTTCATGACGAATCATCGATTTTGGATGCTACGCCATGGAGATGCTGTTCCACGAAAACTAACCGTTTTACAACTTTACTGCACAGAAAATATCTTAAGTTGGTTGGACTAAATCCCTAGGAGGAGTTCGTTAAAGTATGGAGTGTGTAAATAATCCAAAAAGAACCATAAAATTCAAAATGGCCGACTTCCTGTTGGGTTTAGGGCATCGCTCCAAGAGGCTTTTTGGTACGTCTGGACATGATACATGTGCCACAGAAATTTCATACTATGGGTGAATGTCGGCATACATGTATTCAGGGCGAGACTCCTATTAAACGTGTAAAATTGCGTACAGATCTGAGCATTTACAGTCGAGTTACAACAACCGCCACGCCACCGCCACGCTGTTAATTGCAAACTGAAGTTTTACAACATTTTACAACACTCATGTCATGGTGTTCCTGATTCCTGCTTACAGACAGAAATTAAACCTGTGGTGAGGACATCAAAGAAGCTGTAGAGGATCTTCAGGCGTGTTTGGACTGCACTGACTGGGATGTTTTCAGAGTATACAGAGGCTGTGACGTCCTGCAACAGCTTCTGTGAGGACAGCTGCATTCCAACACGCACCAGGGAGAGTTATAACAATGACAAAGCCTGGTTCACAGCTAAGCTCAGACAGCTGAGGTTGAAAAAGGAAGAGGCGTTTAGGAGTGGCGACCAGGCCAGGTTTAAGGAGTCAAAGTACAGGTTTAGCAAGGCGGTGCGAGATGCTGAACAGCTGTACGCAGACACCAACACTAGTTCTCAAGGAATGACTCTACTTCTGTCTGGAGAGGATTCAGACAGATCACCAGCTACAAACCTAAATCCCCCCACTCCATGAACGACTCACGCCTTGCCAACGAGTTGAACCAGTTTTACTGTCGCTTTGAAAGACAAAGGGGCAGACATGACACCATCCCCCATCACACCACTGACCGACCACAGTCCACCATCTCATCCCCCACCTCCTCCCCTCTCTTACCATCCTGGAGAGGGATGACAACAGACTATTCAGGAGGCAGAAACCACTCAACGCAGCTGGGCCGGACTCTGTCTCCCCATCCACCCTGAAGCACTGTGCTGATCAGCTGTCTCCCGTGTTCACACATTTTTAACGCATCACTGGAATCATGCCATGTGCCAGCCTGCTTCAAAGCCTCCACCATCATCCCTGTCCCAAAAAACTAAGTACCACAGGGCTGAGTCTACCTACAGGTGGGAGATTGACCTTCTGCTGACCTGGTGCAGCCAGAACTGTCTGGAGCTCAACGCTCTGAAGACCGTGGAGATGGTCGTGTGGATTTTAGAAAGAGCACGGCCCCACCCAAGGGAGGCTGCAGCGTATCATTCACTCTGCAGAGAAGGCTGCAATCTTCCTTCTCTTCAGGACCTATACGCCTCCACGAGTCTGAGGCGAGCAGGAAAGATTGCAGCTGACTCCTCCCATCCCGGTCACAAACTGTTTCAGACTCTCCCCTCTGGCAAGAGGCTGAGTTCCGTCAGGGCCAAAACCTCTCGCCACAACAGCTTCTGTAGCTAACAAGGCCCGGGCCCCCCACTGACACTCCCCCCTTTCAAATAATACAAATGTCTCTGTACATGTAAATATCACTTCATTTCATATCATGCACGAACCTGGCACATTACACATTTTTAATCGTTGTTGTTTAATTTTTATTATTTTTTATATATATTGTCAATTTATATATTTATGCACACAGCATCCTCTTTTGTTGCAATACGTTTGCACAACACAAACCAGAGTAAGTAAGTTATTCCATATTTATATATTTCTACATCTATTCATGTCATCTGTATATTTGTATACCTGTAGCACCTTATCACCGAAGCAAATTCCTTGTATGTGTAAAACACTACTTGGCAATAAAGCTCCCTCTGATTCTGATTCTGATTACTAAATTGTCAAGGTTTGATGACCAACCAATAGCATTTGTTGACCTTGAGGAATTGCTGTGACATCTGACCAGGCCTGGAGTACTGTAACATAATAATTAATGTTATCACAAAATTTATATTCTGGACCAAAGTTGTCTGAAAACCTACAATTCTAATTTAATGTTGATTCTGGAATTTCATTTTAGTAGGCCAACTAAGGTTTAATTTCTTCTTCCTTTTATCTCAACATACGTCTGACCATGCACTGAAACTGAGACAACACAGCAGCATGTCTTTGTACATGGACTGACATGTCTTCTATTGGTCTCAGTAATCCACAAAGGGGGCTTGATTAGTTTTTTACAACTGCTAACATCCAATCTTTGTCCAATCTGTAGTCACATTTTCAAAACTCTAAACACAAACCATATTGGTTTGTTCATACCATACAATTAACACAATTCATGTTGTTTACACAAAAAAAGCAGTCAATTAACCCATTTCTAAAAGTTTTTCTTTACATTCAATACTAAAACTTTGGATGTTTTTTGTGTGATTTATAAATGCTAGCAAATAACATGTCAGAAATGAAGATATCATTTTCAAAACCTTAAAAAATGTATAATGCATCTACGTCTGCTCCAATAGCGGCTCAAAATCTATATTGAAACAGCTGACAAGCATTTGTGAATAAACATATCATTGACACATTGAGAAAAAGCTCATTTATTGTAATTTGGGTAAAACAGATAAACCACAGCTAATTCCAGTCTTGACCAGAGACATATACAGGTGCTGAAGTTCTTTCAATTACATACACAATGCAGTAAAAAGGGACTTTCTCGAGTTGAATTATACCAATGTGGATACATAACAGTAGCTGAACAAAGGTAAGTGTTTTTATCCAGGTGCATAGCAAGAGATGACAAGTGATGTGGATGAAAACATGTGGCCAAATGCTGAAGATCATATGGATTAGAACAGGACTGTGCATTTTTGTTTCTTTCTCTTCTGTACACTTTTGTTTGTTTCAATGTAATTGTGTATTTACATTTACATTCACTCATTTGGCAGACGCTTTTATCCAATGTGACTTACATTTGAGGAACAACAAACAAGCATCAATAAAGCGTCAATACAGTAAGAGAACTACAAGTGACAATAAATACTAGTAAGAGCTATTAGCACGTACAGCATCAATGGTGTAATTACCTAGGGAAAAAGTAAGAGTTAAAAAATAGTGCAATCAATACAAGATAATTGTAAGGAGATTGTGGTGTATAACATATGTGCATTTGACGCAACAGTTTAACATAGCACTGTAGCAGCTGGATAGAGGATGAAGAGCACAGGAAGTGCATGTTAGAGGTTAGAGGTGTTTTAATTGAATTGAATTGAATTTTATTCAATTTTATTTATATGGTCACAACAGTAATCTCACAGCGCTTTTCATAAAAGAGCAGGTCTAGACCGTACTCTGTGATATTATTTACAGAAAACCAACAATTCCCTTCAAGAACAGCACTAGGCGACAGAGGCAAGGAAAAACTTCCTTTACATTACATTTATCTGATGCTTTTATCCAAAGCGACTTACAATTGCCATATATGCCAGAGGTTGGACCAACCAGGGGTTAAGAGTCTTGCTCAGGGACACAATGGTGGATGGTTGCAGCAGGAAACTGAACCCAGGTCTCTCACACTAAAGGCATCTGTCTTATCCACTGCACCGTCACCACCCCTTTAAGAGGCAGAAACCTCGAGTAGGGCATCGGAGTGAAGTAAGGGCATTCTTGTCTCCGAGGTGAGGGCATCGGAGACGCCCTCACCTCGGAGACAAGAATGCCCTTGACAATACGTAAAGAAGAGTGCACAAGATAAAGTTGTTTCAAGCTGGGTATGGAATCAAGATCATCGTCGGAGACAGTGTGGATGTCTATGTCAGAGAGGCAGAGGAGCATGTTGTTAATGGCTGGATCAAGAGCTTGAAGTGCAATTAAGTCTGAGTCAGTGAAAGTGTCAGCAATTGAAACTGTGTGTGGAGCAGGGGCGGCCATCAGAGACGTGCCTGTCGCCTGGGCTCTGGTAACACCATATGTCATTTGAGAGGGATGGGTGGGGCACAAATCCGCTTGGAAGTGCTCGGGTGTGTCTACAACAGCATCCTGTTTGCCTAATGCTGTAAACTTTGTGTCAAGTTCTGACAACTCCTGAGCTCATAGCCATGAAAATCAGTGCTGATCGGCAAATCCAGCGGGGTGTGTTTGGGGATCAGGATGTCATTTGTGGTGGCAGTTAAGGCACCAAAGAAAGGTTTCTCATTGGGCACAATGTTTGTTTTGGTGCCGCGAGGACGTTGGCAAGGTGTCGGTAGGGCTGCCTGTTCGATCGTCCTGTTCTGGTGCTGAGACCAGATAGTCCTGTTCTGGTGCTGGTGAGATAGGCAGAGGTTGTTTCACCTGTGCCCAGACTGTCAATTCAATTCAATTTTATTTATATAGCGCCAAATCACAACAACAGTTATCTCACAGCGTTTTTACTCAAAGAGCAGGTCTAGACCGTACTCTGTGATGATATTTACAGAAGCCCAACTATTGCCACCAAGAGCAGCAATAGGCGACAGAGGCAACGAAAAACTTCCTTTTAAGAGGCAGAAACCTCGAGCAGAACGTCTCGGGTTACGTATGTAACCCTGGTTCCCCGAGAAGGGGAACGAGACACTGCGTCGGTTATGACACTATGGGAACGCCTCTAGGTGAAGCAGGTCTGAACGTGAATGAAATCACTCCAATCCTATTGGCTTGTTGCTAGAACGGTAAGGTCTGACGGAATAACCGGAGGAGTATAAAGCACACCTGTACACACTCATCATTAGCTTAACTATGAAGCAGGCGCTTCAGGCGGGGAGAGAGGTGTGGCGGGCCGACGCAGTGTCTCATTCCCCTTCTCGGGGAACCAGGGTTACATCCGTAACCCGAGACGTTCCCCTTCGAGGGAACTCGAACTGCGTCGGTTATGACACTATGGGAACGAGATACCCACTAAACCGTGCCGAAAACCCCGCCTGCCCCTGTGTGCAATAAAGTGACACGACTAAGAGGAGAGCGCACGAGTGCCAGGTGCCGAAGGAAGGTCAAGACTGTAAAACCAAATGAATGTGTGCGGAGTGGCCCAGCCAGCCGCTAAACAAACATCCTGCAAAGAGGCCCTGGAAAGGAGGGCTCGAGAGGCCGCCATGCCTCTGGTAGAATGAGCCCTCACAGCCACAGGTGAAGGCAAACGGCGCACCTGATAGGCCAGGGAAATAGTCTGAACAATCCAGTTGCTAATAGTATGTTTGGATGCAGGGAGCCCGGCCCTGGGAGACCCAAAACACACTAGCAGCTGGTCAGCCTTCCTCCAACGGGAGGACCTCAGAGTGTAAATACTCAGTGCTCTGACAGGGCAGAGCAGATGAAGTCTCCCGTCCTCCGCCGTCACATGAGGTGGAGGATGAAATGCCTGCAGCACTGTGGACCCTGCCGCACAAGAAGGCACTTTAGGGATGTATCCTGAATGAGGGTGCAGGAAAGCCCTAATATTCCCCGGGGCAAACTCCAGGCTTTGCGGGGAAACCGAAAGCGCTTGGAGATCCCCCACCCTCCTCAGAGACGTGATAGCAAGGAGAAAGGCCATCTTGAGGGTCAAGTGCTTAGCCTCAGCTGACTCCAGGGGTTTGAAGGGGGCCTCAGCCAACGCCCCAAGAACCACTGCAATATCCCTAGTGGGAACCTTGGACCGAGTCGCAGGGAAAATAGCCAGCACGGGCCCCTGGGACAGGAACCAAGTTTCCTTCCAAACTGATAGGGAACGAAGACACTTGCACGTAACCCAAATCAGACGGAGAGGATTTCCCCTCGGGGAAAAACCCTTGTTCCTTAGCCACCACTGCAGGGGTCTCATGTGCAGCAGTCCAGATGGTATTACGCTGGACGCAGCCAGGAGACCCAACACTCGTTGAAAGTGTTTCATAGTGATGGCGTGGCCTAACTTCACCCCTTTCACGGTAGCCAATATGGTGTCGACACGTGCCGGAGACAATTGTGCCCGCATCGTTGTCGAATCCCATACAACCCCTAGGAACGTAGTCCGTTGGGTGGGCGCCAGCACGCTCTTCTTTGCGTTGAGCCTCAGCCCTAAACGCCGCAGATGAGCCAGAACGACATCTCAATGCCGAACCGCCAACTCTCGAGACTGGGCTAGGATGAGCCAGTCGTCGATGAAGTTGAAATCCGGATGCCCTGGAGCCTCAGCGGGGCCAGTGCTGCATCCATACACTTGGTGAATGTGTCGAGGGGAAGTGCCAGGCCGAATGGAAGAACCCGATACTGGTAAGCCACACCCCCGAAGGCAAACCTCAGGAACTTCCTGTGAGAAGGACGGATGGAGACCTGGAAATAGGCGTCCTTTAGATCTATCGTGACGAAACAATCCTCAGATTGGATGTGCGTCACGGTGGCGGGGATGATGAGCATCTTTAACCTGAATCTCCTCAGAGACCAGTTAGAACCCGCAGATCCAAAATAGGGCACGTAGCCCTCCGTCCTTCTTGGGGACTATGAAGTACCGGCTGTAGACAACCCAAGGTCCCAACACCGGACCTTGCTCCGGGCGGACCACAGTCCAAACCACCCCCTCTCTTCTGTTGAATTTGGAGGGCGGGTTTGAACTGTAGTCGATACCCATCTATGGCAGTGTGCAGGACCCACAGAGAAATGTTCGTCAGGCTCCGCCAAGCCTCTGCAAAGTCTGCCAACGGAACCAGCCCCTCGGGGCTGGTGGTCGGTGTCTCGTGTGATCTTCTGGTGGACCCCTGAAGCCCCAGAACGGCAGGGGGGAGCCGCCGAAGATCAACGGTGAGTGAGTCGGGGCACCGCCTGACTGCAGACCCTCGGGGCAGGCAGTACGGCATGGACTCGATGGTGGCAGGTGCGTCCTGAACGTGTAAACGGCGGGATAACATCACCTGTTGCCACGGCGGAGGGGACCTCGGTCGGCCTCCGGGGGGGGTGGGGGGGGTGCGGGAGGGGAGAAAGACTCCCCTACCCCGGTCTTCCCTGAGCTCCGTCGGGACTGGATGACGGTCCTCAGATCGCGTCTCTCAGACGGCTGAGGTTGAGAGCGCCGTCTCGCTGCCCCAGCTCCTCGGGGGGGCCCCCGAGAAGCGACACTCTGCTTCCTCTCCTCTCCGTAGGAGCTCGTAGAGGGAAGGGACCTACGCCTGGCAGCCTCAGCTGCCTTGGGTCCAGACCGGCAAGGGAGGTACTGGCGGAACGCTTCGCCCTGCGTCTAACGCTCCGTGGTTCTGCGAAGCTCCGCCAGATCTTCCTCAGAGGGACCCCCCCTCTGAACCATCTCCTGTAGCAGGTCGGCTTGGTAGGCTTGAAGCACCGCCATGGTGTGCAAGCTTGCACCTGCCTGGCCCGCTGCCATGTATGCCTTCCCCACGAGCGTGGATGTGGTGCGACATGGTTTGGATGGTAACGCCGGCTTCTCCAGGGAGGATGCAAGTCAAGGGGAGAGATAGCTCGCAAGCGCATCCTCCACCCGAGGCATCCTCCCATAACCACGGTACCTAACCCCCATCACATTACTGTAGTTCAGTGATCGGGGTGTGGAAAGCCATGTAGAGAAGGGTCTGCCCCATGATTACTCAGTTCATCATGTAAATCAGGAAAGAATGGCCGGCGTGGAGGTGGCGTGTGGTGCTTAAGAAACCTTCCATCCAGCTTACCACTAGCCTGTGGTGTCTGCTCCTCCTGTGGCCAGTTGATGTTGAGTTTAGCCACGGCTCTAGTCACCACCTCCAGCAGCACGTCATAGTCGGGCGCCGCCAGATGACGCCGCCCCGACACCCGGAAGTCATCGTCCACTACGCTGAGCACGTCTGCCTCCTCGGAGTCGGATTGCTGCAGCGTCTCCGGATCCAAACCGCGAGCGGGAGAAGCCGAGAACGGGCTCCCGAACGAGGAAAGGAAGCGTCGGAGCCAGCGGATGAAGGTCGGGAAAAAGCCTCAGCCGTCCCGAAATCCTCCGACAGATCACGCTGTGAACCCCATGAGTGAAGCCGCCGGGCCGCCTCAGCGGCCGCAGGGCCCACACCACATCCGGCCATCCTCGGAAAAGAGAGCCATGCTGTACCTCAGTACCCGCACGGAAAGGGCTTCGCAACGGGCGCAGGCAGCCCCCTCGAGAGCTGCCCGGGCGTGCTCCATCCCCAAACATGAGACACACATCTGATGAGAATCTCCATCCGTGATGTACCGAGGGCAAGAAAAAACACACCTTCTGTATATCTGGTTGCCGGACATGCTGGTAGACTTCTTCTTCAGGTAAGACATACTGCTTGTAGGACTGGAGCTTTCTTCAAACAACATACAGAGCGCCTGCTGAATAGAAAAAAGCTAATGATGAGTGTGTACAGGTGTGCTTTATACTCCTCCGGTTATTCCGTCACACCTTACCGTTCTAGCAACAAGCCAATAGGATTGGAGTGATTTCATTCACGTTCAGACCTGCTTCGCCTAGAGGCGTTCCCATAGTGTCGTAACCGACGCAGTTCGAGTTCCCTCAAAGGGGAACCATGGCTCAGGGTGGGCGGCCATCTGCCTCGACCAGTTGGGGTGAAGGAGAGAGAGGGAGAGAGGGCAAGAGAGGAACAGAGAGAAAGAGAGAGGGATGGAAGGACAGAGGGGAGGGAGGCAGCCTACACAATATACAGTAAAGGTACAGACAGTAAAGGTGATGACTAAATGACTAAATGAAAAATGGTTTAGATATTTATAGTAGTGTTAATGATAATAATCGAAATGTTAATGATTACAATAACAATAGGACTAGTAACAATAATTGCAGCAGAGGCTGTCAAGCAGGAACACAGGGGCAGCAGGTGACTCGCAGCCACAGATCCAGACTCCACAGCTCCAGAGCCAGAAACACCTGCAGGAAGAGATAGGAGGAGAGAGGAGAGGGACGAGAAAGTACAAGACTACCGGAAAGGGGAGAAGTTGTGTTAGTAACATGCAATAATGGGATGAGGTTGCATACAGAGGGAGAGAAAGTAGAGGAGAGAGGAGCTCAGTGCATCATGGGAAATCCCCCGGCAGTCTAGGCCTATAGCAGCATAACTAAGGGATGGTTCAGGACTCACCTGAGCCAGCCCTAACTATAAGCTTTATCAAAGAGGAAAGTCTTAAGCCTACTCTTAAATGTGGAGATGGTGTCTGCCTCCTGAACCCAAACTGGAACCTGGTTCCACAGGAGAGGAGCTTGATAGCTGAATGCTCTCATTCTACTTCTGGAGACTCTAGGAACCACAAGTAACCCTGCATTCTGGGAGCGCAGTGCTCTGGTGGGGTAGTAAGGTACTATGAGCTCTTTAAGATAAGATGGTGCCTGACCGTTAAGAGCTTTGTAGGTAAGAAGAATGATTTTAAATTCTATTCTGTATTTTACTGGAAGCCAATGCAGAGAAGCTAAGACAGGAGAAATATGATCTCTTTTCCTGGTTCCTGTCAGAACACGTGCTGCAGCATTCTGGATTAGCTGAAGAGTCTTAATGGACTTTTTCGAGCAGCCTGATAATAAGGAATTGCAGTAGTCCAGCCTATAAGTAACAAATGCATAGACTAGTTTTTCTGATTACTGGTTCCTGATTTTCGCAATATTACGTGGGTGAAAAAAGGCGGTCCTTGAAATTTGCTTAATGTGAGAGTTAAACGACACGACCTGATCAAAGATAACTCCAACATTCCTCACAGTGGTGCTGAAGGCCAGGGCGATGCCATCAAGGGAAACTATATCTTTAGATAATGCGTCACGGAGGTGCTTGGGCCCCAGAACAATAACTTCAGTTTTATCTGAGTTTAACATTAGAAAATTATAGGTCATCCAGGTTTTAAAATCCTGAAGGCACATTTGAAGTTTAGCTAACTGATTAGTTTCATCTGGCTTGATCGATAGATATAACTGGGTATCATCTGCATAACAATGAAAGTTTATGGAATATTTCCTGATAATATTACCTAAAGGAAGCATATAAGTGGATTGGTCCGAGGACAGATCCTTGAGGAACTCCATGACTAACTTTGGCGTGCATGGAGGACTCATCGTTAACATGTACCAACTGAAATCGATCTGATAAATAGGACTTAAACCAGCTTAGAGCGGTTCTTTTAATGCCAATGAAATGTTCCAGTCTCTGTAATAGGATCTGATGGTCAATGGTATCAAATGCAGCACTAAGATCTAATAAAACCAGTACAGAGACAAGTCCTTTGTCTGATGCAATAAGGAGGTCGTTCACCAGTGCTGTCTCTGTGCTATGATGAACTCTAAATGCTGACTGAAAATCCTCAAATAAACTATTGCTCCGTAGAAAGTCACACAGCTGTTTAGCAACTGCTTTCTCCAGAACCTTACAGAGAATAGATATAGGTCTATAGTTGGCTAAAACATCTGGATCTAGTTTGGACTTTTTCAGAAGAGGTTTAATTACAGCTACTTTAAAGTACTGTGGTACATAGCCTGTTGATAAGGATAGATTGATCATCTAGTATAGAAGTGCTGACTAAGGGTAAAACTTCTTTAAGCAGCCTAGTCGGGATGGGGTCTAAGAGGCAGGTTGAGTGTTTAGAAGAAGAAATTATTGAAGTTAGTTGGTAAAGATTGAGGGAAGCAAAACAGTCTAAACATATATCTGGTTTTACAGCCGTTTCTAAGGTTCCTGGGTTTAGAGATAAGTCGGTGCCAGTTGAGGGCAGGTCTTGGTGAATTTTGTTTCTAATAGTTAGAATTTTATCATTAAAGAAGCTCATGAAGTTGTAACTACTGAGAGCTATGGGAATACTTGGCTCAATTGGCTCTCTGTCAGCCTGGCTACAGTGCTGAAAAGAAACCTGGGGTTGTTCCTATTTTCCTCTATTAATGACGAGTAGTACGCTGCTCTGGCATTACGGAGGGCCTTCCTATAAGTTTTAAGACTATCTTGCCAGATTAAAGGAGAATTTTCCCGTTTGGTGGAACCCCAGTTTCCGCAATATTTGCTTTAATTTGCGAGTTTCAGTATTATACCATGGAGCTAACCGTCTTTGTTTTAGTATTTTCCTTTTTACAGGGGCTACAGAGTCGAGTGTCATTCGCAGCGAGCCTGCAGCACTATCAACAGACATCTTGTCTAAAAAATTTTGCCCAATAGCGTGTAGTTCAGCAATACAAACAGTGGTCAGATAAAGAGGGATTCTGTGGGAACACTATTAAATGTTCAATTTCACTACCATATACCAGAACAAGGTCGAGGGTGTGGTTAAAACAGTGAGTAGGTTCATGAACACTCTGAGAGAAGCCAATGGAATCTAACAGAGAGATAAACGCAGTACTGAAGCTGTCATTCTCAACGTCCACGTGAATATTAAAATCCCCTACAATAATAACTTTGTCCGTTTTAAGGACTAAAGTTGACAAAAACTCTGTAAATTCAGATAAGTACGGACCAGGTGCTTGGTAAAAGACTAAGAACAAGGCTTTCAAATGAGTTATAATTTAGTTTAGTTTTAGAGCTGATTAGTAGGCTAGAGTCGAAGATAGCTGCAACTCCACCTCCTCAGCCTGTGCCTCGAGGAATGTGAGTATTAATATGACTGGGAGGGGTGGATTCATTTAGGCTAACATATTCTCCATCACCCAGCCAGGTTTTAGTAAGACAAAATAAATCAATATCATAATCTGATATTAGTTCATTTACTAGTACACCTTTAGAAGAGGGAGATCTGATGTTTAAGAGTCCACATTTAATTTTCCTATTCGTTTGCACTATTGCTCTTGTGGTTTTAATTTTTATGAGGTCTTTATGTACAGCTCCTCTTTCTGTTTTCTTCCTTTTTAAATAATTTTGATGGTCGGGGGACAGACACCGTCACTATAGGATTTTCACTAACTAAGTAACTCCTGAAATGGAGGAGCAGAGAAGTGTGTTAGACTGCGTAGGGTTTTGGGTGGGTGACTGCTGAAATAGAAGGGCAGAGAAGTGTGTCATCAGTACTCATAGGGAGTACTGTCTGACTAAATTGTGGACACCTTTAGGCAAATAGAAAGTGGCATGGCCAGATGGAAAGCCTACCAAAGTATCTGTTTCTACATTATACTAAACTGACACATAGGAAAAGACCATTGTGCCATTGTGACACTCAGTTTGCAGGCCTCCACCTCAGTGATCAGCACCACGATCTCACACTCTGTGAAGTTTTTCTTTTTCATATGTTTTGCAGCAGAATTGGCTGTTGCTATTCAGACAGTAGGTGACAGTATTTATAGTCATTTGCAAAGTAATTTATGGGAGGAGCCAAGGCAAGGTAAGTGGCTAGTCCATATGCACTCAATTTTACATTGACTGGGATATATAATGGAAAGGTGTGTAGGACCTTGCATTCTTTTCAAATTTTGTGAGTACGCCATTTCAGTATGAAAGTGTCACAGTCACAGTTACACACTGTAATTTTTGACTCGCAAATGAATGATTCTTACTGAAATGCACCCTGGGACTTTTTATGTCCACAGGTGTGTACCTTTGACCCATTGTTGAAGAACAATTTATATTCATAATTTCTACAGATGATTCAACCAGGAAAGTTCCATGTCCATCTAAACCTTAAAGGGCTCCAACTGTCAGTCACCTAAACTAAATGGGCTGCTACTTAAATCCATGCCAAAGGAATGTATGTCATTGCTGTGTTTCAGCATGCAGAATGACTCTGCTTGGCTCAGATTTCTGATTGGCCTAGACATATTTACAGCTGCCTCTTTGTTTTTGTTGTTGCACCTGTTAAAATCAGTTCAAGTCACTTCTCTGCATTTTCTGACTGCCAGCTGCTCTCCTCGTTTTTGCCGTTACGGCACCTCAACACTAAATTTAGAGCTGTAACTCTGGATCTGTTTACGTATGATGTAAAAATAGCAAGAAGGGACACCACCACAGAGCAGATATACAGGACAGACTGAGTGTAAGCTGGTAAAAGTTAACGACAGAAAAAGACTGAGGACAGACAGAAAAAAGAGATAGACAGACAAGCAGAGAGACAGACAGGTACCTTCGCAGCTACTGTAAAGATTAGAGACAGACAGGCCCAGAGATAGACAGATACAGACAGACAGTGGACAGATACTGTGGTTCACTTAAGGGTATACTGTTATTGGTTACAGCAGAGGATGTTAACAAACAGACAGACAGACTGTGACAGAGAGACATCAGGTAAGAACCGGTTTACTGATTTCTCTGAATTTTATATGTTTTTAGGGCCTGAGCATGAACTGTGCAAGGTCCCTATTGAAACTGAAGGAATTATTTTTAGGGCCTGAGAATGAAACATGCAAGGTCTCTATTGGAACTGAAAGAATTATTAGGGCCCGAGCACAAACTGTACATGGTCCCTATTGAAACCAGGGTACCCCCAGGATTCTCAGTTAAAGTTAAAGTTAAATTTAAGACCATTTAAGACATGAAATTTAATGCCAACTTCACTGCTGTATAATGGAAAATCTGTATCAGATTTAATAGAAAAATTTATTATAATACTCAAATTCATATTTAATACACTATAGCTTTTTGAGGAGTGTTTGTACTCTGATAACATAAAATTAATCAAGAAACACTTTATGTTGAAAAGTGTTAGAGGACATAGGGGTTGAGTTTGTGACGATACACTTAGCTCACATGCACGATTCACAATATTGGGTTCTCACAACACTATTTCTATTCACTATTCAAGCCATCTGTGAATTTTTGCATAGCAGCAACTTATTTGAAAAAATTCAGTCAGGTATCAGAATGCATCACAGTAAAGCGAGGGTGGTGATGGGTAGTGGATAAGACACATGCCTTTGGTGTGAGCGACCCGGGTTCAGTTCCCTACTGTGACACATCCATCAATGTGTCCCTGAGCAGGACACTAACCCCTCGTTGCTCCAGAGGACATAAATAGCAAATATTGCTTTGGATAAAGGCGTCAGCTAAATGAATAAATGTAAACAGAGAAAACGCTGATAAAAATCTCTAATGATCATTTAACTGCATCAGACAAACGCCATTACATGAACTGCTTTTAACTGGTTTAAATCTTACTTATCAGATCGTACCCAGTTTGTACATGTAAACGATGAGTCCTCTCTGCACAGCAGAGTCACCCATAGAGTTCCACAAGGTTCAGTCCTTGGACCTATATTATTCACCTTATATATGCTTCCGCTAGGTAATATTGTTAGGAACCACAGTATAAATTTCCATTGTTACGTTGATGATACTCAGTTTTACCTTTCTGTCAGACCTGACGAAGCCAGCCAGTTAGCTAGGCTTCAAATGTGCATCAAGGATGTGAAGAACTGGATGTCATAACTTCTTCATGTTGAACTCTGAAAAAACTGAGGTTGTAGTACTTGGACCCAAACACCTCTGAGATACATTGTCTGCAGACATAATTGCTTTGGATAGCATTGCCATGGCCTCCAGCCCCACCGTGAGGAATCCGGGAGTTATTTTTGTCTGTCTTTTAACTCACACACAAAGCAAACTACAAGAACTGCCTATTTTCACCTTCACAATATTGCGAAAATTAGAAACCTTCTGGTTTCTGCAGAGAAACTTTCAAGCTGCTCAAAAAAATCTCTTAAGTCTCTCCAGTTAATACAAAACGCTGCTGCATGCATACTGACTAGAACTAGCAGGAGAGATCATATCACCCCTGTTTTAGTAACTTTTCACTGGCTCCTTTGAAAGAACTTCTTACACCATACTGCCCCACTAGAACACTGCACTCCCAAAATACAGGGCTACTTGTAGTGCCTAGGGTCTCTAGACGTAGAATGGGAGCCAGAGCCTTTAGCCATCAGGCACCAGCTTGGCTGTGGAATCAGACCCCTGTCTGTGTTCAAGAAGCAACCAACCAACCATTTACATATTTAAGAGTAGCCTAAAAACCTTTCTTTTTAGTAAAGCTTTTAGTTAGGGATTGTTTTTCTTTATTTTGTAAGAAGGTTTATAGTTAGGGCTAGGGTGTGTTATGAATTTTTATACATTTTTATAGTCTATTTAATTTAATTTATTATAAGTTTTATAATTGTGTATTTTATTGTTTTTTAATGTGTATATTGTTAGGTGATGTCAGCCATTTTTATTCAATTCTGCAATCTTTATGTGTCTCTGTTTTCTGTAAGGTGTACAGGGACCACACAGCAGGTGATTTAACACTTTAAATAAATTTGACTTATTTTGACTATTTTGATGAAATATGCAATGCTGAAATTCCTCCCCTAGAAAATTTTGAGCACTAAACACTTAATTTCCTGCATCCTGGAGACATTTTGTACACCACTTTATGGTAGATAAAGTGAAACATAAAATTCTGTGCCAATTCCAACAGAAAATAGTGCAGTAATCAGCAGCTTTTTTTTTTAGCTTAAGTTACTTTTTTTGGACAATGCACATTTGTTTCTTCTTTATTTACATTGTATTACATATTTTCTTATTGTGCAAATAAACCCTTCTTTCATTTTTTTTAAACATTTCTTGTTAAGAGCCATTTTTCTGAACATATATAACAAATGCTTTAAAAAAGTGATGGGGACATGTCCCCAGCGTTCCAAAATAAATTGTGCAGTTTGAGTTGTTACAATTAGTGACACCTTGGCTAGATAAGGTAATGTAATGTAATATAATATGCCTATGTAAATGCCAATTGCCTCAGTCATTATTCATCCTGTTCTGTTTTTGCATCTGAAGGTTGTTGGAAATATAGTATATATAGTATATAGTGTTGGCTTGAAAGCAGCTGGGATAAGGAGTTTTTTTTTTTTTTGTGATGTATGGAGTTTAATGTGCGTTAGCATGTTGGATGTTTCTATTCACATAATGTCAGACACGTCCTCGTCTCTTACACAGCTGTCTCTCCGTTGCTGTAGTAACATTCACCAGTAACCTGCAGTGGGTCTTCCAGCTCTGCTGTTCCATAAGTGCTCGTCACAGTGTGACTGGCACGCACGCCGTTCCACTTGTTGAGCTAACCTCAGCGCCACTGCCCTCAGTCTTGTCCGGCAACTCGTCCGTATCTCTGACTTTCTGAACTTCAGACATTCGCCCATTCTCAGCTTAGCATTAGCTTGATAGTAGCATGTCAAAGACATTTTGCTTTCTTTCCCAACAACTGACTGATTCGTGCACTGCCAACACACCACAGTCAAGAGTGGCTGACGTAAACAGTAATGTTACTTGTGCTGCTGTATAACATCCAAGTCGCACCAAACGGAGTATATTGTAAAATCATAAACAAAAAAAGTATTTATTTATGACGTTACGCTATTTATTTAAACAAAAGGACAAGAAAACGATTTTTTTTTCTTCTTTCTTTCTTTTTACTGCAAAGTAGCCTCAATTTTGGGGGCCTAAACATACTCGAAAATTCACCAAACTAATACAGGCGCAGCAAAAAAAATCATATTTTATGGTTCTTGCGCATAAGCATGTTAAAATGGCTCGCTAGCGCAGCCCCCGGCCAAAGACACCCAACAGGAAGTCAGCCATTTTGGATTTAATGGTCACTTTTGCCGATTTACACACTTTGTACTTTAACAAACTCCTCCTAGGGAATTACCCTGATTGACTTCAAATTTTCGCTGTGCAGTGTAAACCCATGGACGATTAAAAGTTGTACAAACTATTGTTACCAGTCGACCAGTTTGATGTGGCGCGTCGTCAAAAATCATTCGCCATGAAACAGGAAATATGATATAATAATAGTCCCGCCCTGAATACATCCATATTCCAATATTTACTCAAAGTCATAGCGCCACCTGCTGGCAACAGGAAATGACACGGTTTACGCAGTAATGTACTAATTCTAGCAGTTTGGACATATCAACTTCAAAACTGTCCCAGAAAACCCTTAACACATTGATGAGGCCACGTTGTAAAATTTGTGAGTTTGCAGTTATGTGGCGTAGCGGTGGCATGGCAGCGAAGTTCCACTCTTCGCCATGACACAGGAAGTTGTTGTAACTTGACTGTACCTGATCAAATCTGTACCAAATTTTACACGTTTGATAAGAGCACCGCCTTGAACACATGTTCATGCCAATTTTTGCACATAGTCATAGCGTCACCTGCTGGCAACTGGAAGTGACCTTTAACAAAGCAGCACCTGCTGCATGTGTCATACCTACATGTATGAAATTTCTGTGGCACATGTATCATGGCCGGACGTACCAAAAAGCCTCTTGGAGCGATGCCCTAAACCCAACAGGAAGTCAGCCATTTTAATTTTATGGAAATTTTTTCTGATGATTTACATACTACATACATACATTACATTTTTGCGGTGCACTCTAAACCCATTGACAATTAAAAGTTATACAAACGGTGAGTTTTCGTGGAACGGTCCTAAATTGATGATTCGTCAAAAAACAGGAAGTTGTTGTAACTTCAGTCTACATGCTCACATCTGCACCAAATTTGGATTGTACTATAAGAGTCCCGCCCTGAATACAGCCACATGCCAATATTCACTTAAAGTCGCAGCCACGTGCTGGCAACAGGAAATGACACGTTTTATGCTGTAATGTACTAGCAGGTTGGACATATCCACTGTAAAACTGTCCCAGAAAGCCCATAACGCATTGATGAGTTTGTAGTTAATGGCGTGGCGGTGTCATGGCGGCAAAATTAAACTCTTCACTATGACACAGGAAACTGTTGTAACGTGCTCATATCTGCAGCTAGCTGGCTTCCAACTGCACAGAGCGGACCGCGACACATAACTCTCCATCAAAACAAAAGGTGGAGGTGTCTGTTTTTATATTAACAATGGGTAGTGTACCGACGTGACAGTGACTCAGCAGCACTGTTCTCCTAATCTGGAATATTTTATCATTAACTGTAAACCATTTTACTCCCCCCATGAGTTTGCTTCATTCTCTCTGGTTGGTGTTTACATTCCGTCGCAGGCCAACGTGCAAAACGCACAGCGCATGCTGGCCAACCGGATACTGTGTGTGGACAAACCCGGACTCCCTAGTTATTGTTCTTGGTGACTTTAACAAAGGAAACCTCTGCCAAGAACTCCCCAAATACAGACAGTTTATAAAGTGTCCAACCAGAGACAGGAACACTTTGGATCACTGCTACACCACAGTTAGCAGTGCCTATCACGCCGTCACACGCGCTCCACTGGGACACTCTGATCACGTGATGGTCCATCCGATTCCTGCTTACAGGCAAAAAGCTCTGTAAACCTGTATTGAGGACATCAAAGCAGTTGACCAGTGAAGCTGTAGAGGACCTTCAGGCGTGTTTGGACTGCACTGACTAGGATGGTTTTAGAGTATACAGAGGCTGTGACGTCCTGCAACAGCTTCTGTGAGGACAGCTGTATACCAACACGTACCAGGGTGAGTTATAACAATGACAAACCCTTGTTTACAGCTAAACTCAGACAGCTAAAGTTGGAAAATGAGGAGGCATTTAGGAGTGGGGAGAGGGCTGGGTGCAGGGCGTTAAAGTACAGGTTTAGCGAGGAGGTGCGAGAAGCCAAACGACTGTACTCAGAGAGGCCCAGGTCTCTGGAAACGACACCACTTCTGTCTGGAGGGGGTTCAGACAGATCACTAACTACAAACCCAAAACCCCCCACTCCATCAACGACTCTCGCCTGGCAAATGAGCTGAACCAGTTCTACTGCTGCTATGTGAGTCAATCAGACACCATCCACTGTGACTCCTCCGCTCAGCTTCAGCTCCAGCTCCAGTACACCTCCCCCCCTTTCAGAGTTGGCCAAGCTCCACCCCCTTTGCCCCTCTCTCCCTCTCTTCTGCAAAGATTATACTTTCCGCGGACGTGAGTACACGAGGGCCCATGTGACAAAAAATTGTCATCAGAGGGGGTACATGCAGAGGCCCGCGTTTTTTGTGTGGCAACTACGCTACCATGGCACCAACCGTTCTACTCCGCATGTGTGGAATGTGTCCGCCAACTGACTGCATAAAGTAGTATAAACAGAAGTAGTACACAAACTGTTCCAGACTCTCCCCTCTGGCAAGAGGCTGCAGTCCATCAGGACCAAAACCTCTCGCCACAAAAACAGCTTCTTTCAAGCTGCAACTAGCCTCATTAACAAGTCCAAGGTCCCCCACTGACTCTCCCCCCTTTCAAATAATACAAATGTGTCTGCTCATGTAAATATTATTTTATTTCATTTCATATCATGCACGAACCTTGCACTCTTTTCTTTTTATTATTCTTATATAACTTGTATTGTTTATTCCATATTTATGTATTTCTAGATTCATTTATGTCAACTGTATTTGTCCACGTGTAGCACCTTATCAGCAAAGCAAATTCCTCATATGTGTAAAACATTACTTGGCAAAAAAGCTCCTTCTGATTCTGATCCTGCTTCTGATAAGTTCCACCCTGAACACATCCGCCAAAATTCATCCATAGTATCCACCTGCTGGCAACAGGAAGTAGTCACTTCCTGTTGCCAGCAGGTGGCGTGGCATTTACTCTGTGATGAACCACTTCTTGCAGGTTGGCTATATCTACTTCAAAACTCTCAGAAATCTCTTAACACATTGATGTCATGTTGTAAAGGGCGTGAGTTTTCCTTCAATGGTGTATCCTTGGCGGGGGAAGTTAACTGTACATGCTGAAATCTGTACCAATCTTTGCATGCTTGATAACTGTCCCGCCTCAAACACATCTACATGTCACTATTAATTTGTAGTCGTAGCGCCAAGTGCTTTGCAGCGCCACAAAGGGACGCAGGAAGTGGCGTATAACACCTTAGTGCAGTGTCCGAAGCGTGTAGCAAATTCTAGCCGCACCGGCAAAGCTCCAAAATCTGCAACGCGGCCGCCTCACACCTCAAACTTAGGGGACTTGCACACCTGAAAGTCCGCACCAAGGTCCTAACTAAAGTTTATGTTTTGATACATTGTGATACATTCGGTTAGTTTTGATTTGGTTTCACAATGCATTTATGCCACCGCACTAAAGGACTTTGCATGACAGACCTGCGTCCTGTCGTCATCATCTGTGTGGGCTGCGTCTCCCTATACTTTACGTTGATTGGTTTCTAAACATGTCCTCGGGTAGCTTTAACAAGAATGAATGGATGAGGGATGAACATTTAATATCGTTGCCACTGTATTGTTATTATGGCATTACTACTGCAGCACCAACTAGCCTATAGTCTACTTGAGGCTCGTTCAAATTCATCAAATAAACGTCCTCGTTGTGCAAACATTATATCGTCACCGTTCGTGTCATTGGCTGCAGCTGCGGTGCAGGTAAGGAGGAGAAGACAGCAAGCAATCCTTCTGCATCTCTGTTCAAGGAGAGACAAAAGACGCGAGTGGCAGTTTGCTTCCATAATGACCATCTGTATCAAAAGATAAGCTGTCATGGGAGATTTATAAATGTGGCCTCAATTCAATGCTTTCTACGTGCATTTGTTTCCAGTTCACACGGTAACCGCCAAACTTCTTGTAAATGGTCTGTGTGATGGCAATCCGAGTTTTCAAATAAATAGCTCAGGCAAACACTGGTCTTTCTGTGAATTTTATTCAAGTCTTCAATTTTATTCAAGGACTCACAGCAACACACATACGCCGTGTACATGTATGCTCGAATGAGTGATCCAGCTTTAGGGTGAATCATATCATCCCACAGAGAGATGTTGTCCCTGAAGATTTGGACTGTTACGTTTACACAGATTCAGTGCCACATCACAGATGAGTATCCCTGAGTCCAGAATTACATGCAATATGTTTGGAATTCCCATTACATCTGAAAGTCAGAACCATCTAAAAAATGCTTTCACACTAGAAATGAACTGAACCATGGTTCAGTTTGATCCGGACCAAGACTACCTCTTTTCGTCTGACCAAATTTCATCTGTATGGTCTGGACCGTGGTTCTGGGGAGGTTTGACACCTGCAATTTTCGTTCAGATCAAACTGAAAAGTCGGAAAGTCTGGACCAAACAAGGTAGGTGTGAAAGTCCCCTTAAGTTATGTAGCCTGAGCAAGGGCAAGCATCCAGGAACTGCTACTTCTACTACTGTGTAGGCTACACACACACACACAGTATCCCGCATTCATTGATCCACCACACTAATGTTAGTTAACTAGTTCTAGATGCAATTTAATATACCAACAATCCCCTGCTGTTACATTTACATTAATAATAACGTTAATGATAACATATATTCTACTGTCACTCGCCAGGTAACGTAAATATAGCATCAGCCTCATCTGGCTCATTTTCTATAGTTTCTGTAACTTTAATGTTCGTGTCATCAGCTGCACCTGTGGTGTCACACGGCGCAACAGGAGCTTCAGGGACAGGCTTACGAAAACAATAAATGAGTGTAGTTTGAGTTTGCTCTCGTTTCATATCTCCTTTAGTGATTCACATTAGCAAATTTCAAACTTGCGGCAGATATGTTTTTCTTTGGTAGGTGATGTCAGATCCCGGACACAGAAGCCCCAAAAGTCAGTGCTTCGCAACACAGACGGTGTAAATTTATGAATGAAAGTGTGAACAAAACATTATTGTCATCTCGCTATTTTAAGTGGGTATACGGAAATCCTTCACCTTTGCTAGCGGGTATACGGCGAATACCAGCATATCACGTAGACTACACCACTGTATAGTTCAGTGTTTAGTTCTAGCTAAATTTTCAAAAATCAAAGCGAAAAAATTACTAAAAACTTATATTTGTAGACAAATTTTGGAATTGTTTTTTCTGCCATCTTGCCTATTTTTTGTGAGATACCACTGGCGCACAGACTTGTAGGTAACAGGCAGCATTCAAACTGACCTTTACTGGGGGCAGTTTAAAGGCATCTTATAAGACAAAAAAAGATCATTTGATCAGTTTCGAACAGCGCTCGATGTCTCGCTGTCCTGTTAGACACCTTCTGAGACAGCATTTTTACCCGTTTCGAACACAGCCCTGGTGTCTGTAGTCCTCTGGGCTGTAATTCTTGGTTTTCAGTCAAGTGACATGTGCGGTAACCTGGAGGGCAGAACAACAGAGCAGGATGGTGGCTCACACCGGACTCCCTGTAGAGATGCAGCAAAAGCCATTAAATTTCCCAAGCCCACGATGATTTGGATCACCGCTCAACTCAAGAAAAACAAAGATATGGACACAAACTGCAAGTTTGCTGCACTTGCAATCCATATACAGCATGTTGTATTTCTGCTGTTAAAGTGGGACTGGGGAGACCTGTCTACTTGTCGATTAGTGCATGCGATAGCACAACAACCATTTGGCATTTTTTCAATTCAGTTCAATTCAATTCAATTTTATTTATATAGCGCCAAATCACAACAACAGTTATCTCACAGCGCTTTTCATAAAAGAGCAGGTCTAGACCAAGAGCAAGCACTAGGCGACAGAGGCAAGGAAAAACGTCCTTCTAAGAGGCAGAAACCTTGAGCAGAACCATGGCTCAGGGTGGGCGGCTATCTGCCTCGACCGGTTGGGGGTGAAGAAGAGAGAGAGAGAGAGAGAGAGAGCAAGAGAGGAACAGAGAGAAAGAGAGAGAGGGCCATTAAGAGCTTTGTAGGCAAGAAGAATGATTTTAAATTCTATTCTGGATTTTACAGGAAGCCAAGATAACTCCAAGATTCCTCACAGTGGTGCTGGAGGCCAGGGCGATGCCATCAAGGGAAACTATATCTTTAGATAATGCGTCACCTGTGGTGTTTGGCCCCAGAACAATAACTTCAGTTATTACTTTTAGTTAAGTCCTGGGATATAGTGGAACCCAGAAACCTGAAGGATTCCACAGCAGACACAGGGCTGTTTAGTATGGTGATGGGGCAGAGTGGGGGGCTCCTCCTGAAGTCCACAGTCAGTTTTGAGCGTGTTAAGCTCCAGGTTGTTCTGACTGCACCAGAGAGCCAGCTGATCAACCTTCCGTCTGTAGGCCGACTGATCACCATCCCGGATGAGGCCGATGACCGTTGTGTTCAGCGAACTTCAGGAGTTTGACAGATGGGTCTCTTGAGGTGCAGTCGTTGGTGTAGAGGGAGAAGAGCAGTGGAGAGAGCACAAACCCCCGAGGGCGCCAGTGCTGATAGTCCGAGTGCTGGATGTGATGTTCCCCAACCTCACCTGCTGCCTCCTGTCAGTCAGGAAGTTTGTGATCCACTGACATGTTGAGGCTGGTACAGTGAGCTGGGTGAGTTTGGTGCTGAGGTTGTCCAGGGTGATGGCGTTGAACGCCGAGCTGAAGTCCATAAATAGGATCCTTGCATCTGTCCCTGGATAGTCGAGGTGTTGCACGATGTAATGCAGTCCCAAGTTTACTGCATCATCCACTGACTTGGTAGCCCTGTAGGCAAACTGCAGGTGGTCCCAAAAGGGGCCTGTAATGTCCTTCAGGTGGGCCAACACCAGTCTTTCAAAGGACTACATGACTACAGATATCAGGGTGACAGACCTGTAGTCATTTAATCCAGAAATGGTGGGGTTTTTAGGAGGAATAAAAGAAGAGAGTTCCAGAGCCTTGGAGCCACCACACAGAAAGCCCAGTCACCTCTTGATTTAAAACAAATTCTGGGAACAGTTAAAAGGTGTTGGCCTGAAGACCTCATAGAGCGACCAGAAGTGTGTGCGTGCAATAGATTCTGGATGTAACAGGGAGCTTGACCATGCAAAGCTCTTTAAGTAATGGTTAAAATTTTTAAATGCACTCTAAAACCATTTGGATGCCAAAGAAGAGCCTTAAGCGTAAGCCTTAAGTGTAATGTGTGATCTGTTGGTCTTTGACAAAAGTCTTGCAGCTGCATTCTGTACAACTTGCAGTTTGTCCATGGAGGATTTGTTTACAGATGTGTACAGTACATTGCAATAATCCAGACGAGAAGAAATAAAAGCATGAACAAGCATTTCCATCTCTTTAGAAACCACAGATCTAATCTTAGCAATGTTCCTGAGATTGAAAAAACAGGAATGAACCACAGATTTAACATGACTGTTAAAACACATAGATTCGTAAAAAATGACAGTCAGAGGATAATAGAGCCCCAATGGCCTGCCTAATCTTAAGAGTAACTCAGTTTTGTCTGAATTTAGTTGTCTGCCATCCATTGTCTGCCATCCATTTGTCAATGGAGGCTAAGCAATTGTGCAACAATGACAGTCTGTCTAGCCTATCACGGCTAAAAGTAAATATAATTGGATGCCATCAGCTTAGCGATGGTAAGATATTTCTTCGAAACTGAACAGCAGGGGGCCGAGCACAGAACCTTGGGGCACACCACAGGAAAAAGGAGCAGAGTCTAACGCATATGTTCCTATGGACCCAGAGAAA
Organism: Micropterus salmoides; assembly: GCF_014851395.1. NCBI lineage: Eukaryota > Metazoa > Chordata > Actinopteri > Centrarchiformes > Centrarchidae > Micropterus > Micropterus salmoides. The sequence goes on along the minus strand of NW_024041151.1, from coordinate 31,702,197 downwards.
CTCCTGTCTGAAAGATAGGAGGAAAACCAGTCCAGAGCTGATCCAGTAGTCCAGTCTATCAATCAGAGTGCAGTGATTCACAGTATCAAACGCGGCACTGAGATCTAATAGGACCAGAACAGAACATTTACCCCCATCAGCAGCCATCAAAATATAATTTGAGACCCTAAGGAGGGCAGTCTCAGTTGAATGTTTTTTTTTTTATGAAAACCAGACTGAAACTTATCAAAGATATTATGAGAATCCAAAACATTATTTATCTGGTTCGCAACAACCTTTTCTAGAATTTTAGAAAGAAAAGGCAATTTAGAAATAGGGCTATAGTTTCTAAATGAAGCTGCATCAAGATTGTTCTTTTTCAAAATAGGCTGAACAACAGCATGTTTAAAACAGCTGGTCCAGCTGAAGAGATAAGTTTAAAATTGAAAACAAACATGGGCCAAGTAGATGTATGGATTTTAAAAGTAAATTATCAACAGGGCTTTGTGAAGTTTCATTGTGCCCACTAATTTAATGATGTTATTCAGGGAAATGGGGCAGAAGGAGTCCAGTATTGAAAGTCTGTGATGTTTAACTATATGGGGGTTTGCTGATGGAACAATGCCTGCCCTGACAGCTGTAACCTTTTCCACAAAATGAGCCAAAAAGTGGTTGCAGTCAACATTTGAAAACACAGGGACAATACATGCAACAGGAGAAACAATGTTGTTAATAGTCTCAAACAGAGCTTTAGGATTTTTTTTACAGGCAGATATTAGATTAGTCTATTAAGAGCTCTTTAAGATGTTCATTAGCAGGGAGAGGATCCTCATCACGAACAAGATCAAATAAGATGCATTTTTGATCACTAACAAATACATCTTAGATGCAAACATTATTAATGTTAACTGATAAAATTACAGTCCACAGGACAGAGCTCATTCAAGTGATAGTATTCCATATCCTGTTGCCAAGTCTCCGTGAGCAACATGAAGTCCATGTTTTTGGAAATAAATAAATCACTGAGCAAAAGAGACTTGTTTACAATTGAACGGGCATTTATCAGACCCATCCTGAGCGGTGCAGGAACACCTGAAGCAGAGAAAGAGGCTCGCAGCAGCGACCTCAGATGCGCAGAACACACACCGCGACCAGTGGTAGGGTTTCTCCAGGGCACCGGGACCGGAGCCCTGGGGACGTCAGGGAAGACAGAACGAAGACATGAAGGTCTGGAGTCGCAGTCAAAGACCCCCAGCTTGAAGAGCTTTTTGATGAACCTACCTCCCTGCCCTTTTTCCTCGCTTTCACTGCCGTCTATTTGTGGGTCTTATTAGGTCCTCTCCATGCTACATACAGACAGCAGTTGTAATCGTACATATGAACGGGGCAGCAAACTCACCTGTACCACTCAAGGTACATCTGTCACTGCACTCCGCTGTTGGGCCTCACAGTCTGGTAGAACAAAAGACTGGGCCTGTTGGAATCTCCAAAGCCTGACCCCGGCCTACAAGCCAGCCATGTGGCTTGACTACACAAAGGAGGTCAGAGAACAATGGAAAGCCCAAATGGCCTGTCAGTTAAATCACACCTACCTGTGAACTTTTATCTTTTAAAACCAAACCAAAGGTTTGTATTGGCTAAAGCTTTCGGGGGGCGGAGTAATCCCAGGAAGTACAGCCATTTTGTCAACAGAGGTATAAAACTGAACACCTCCGAAACCTCATTCCAAGCTCCTCCTTCCTATATCTTTGATATTCCCTGTACACAGGATAAGCGGTTGACGATGGATGGATGGATGGATCTTTGATATTCAGCTAATAACCAAACCTGACCATATGTTGACAAAAAAAAAACAACACCGCCATGGAGGATCAGATCAACAGCATTGTTTGCCGATCGTACACCCATGCAGTAGACACAACATTTGTTGACAAACTTAGTAGCAATATAGTGCAGGAAACAAACAAAACAAGTCAGGACGAACAACCAGCCGCAGAGGCGAAGCCAAACACAGGCGCCATGATGGAACCGGAAGTGATGTGAGTGGTGGGCTTCTCAAACCTACATTAAATACCATTCACGGGGCTGCACGGGGAACAGAGCGATAGGCGTCCTTTAATGTTGTGTAGCAGTGGTCCAGTGTGTTAGTGTCCCTGGTGGGACACTTAATATGCTGTTTGGAAGTTCGTGGCTGAGGTTTGCTCTGTTGAAGTCACCGAGAACAATGAGCAGGGAGTCTGGATGTTTTTTCTCCACGTTAGTTATCTGGTTGGCCAGGTGTCGTAACGATTAACGATAGAATGATTGTCTCCACTAAAAATGTTATGCATATATCCTCCAGCCTAATTAGTAAGACATCAGCATCTAAACATCCAACAGATTAGCTGCTCAGATTAGACCAGTTAAATACAAGCGGCAACCTCTGAGGCTAAACCGGAAGACAGAAAAACTGCAGTTCATCGCATGGCCATTGCTATCCACTAGGCCACCATGCTTAGCTCTCAGCTGACATTATGTTAACGTCAAACTTTCCAAACGGCAATGTTGGATTTGGCTTCGTACTGTAACAGAGTCACTGCTCAGTTATATACTAGTCAGCTACTATTATAAGTGACTGCACCTAAATTGGGGGACACAAAGGCACAGAGCAGAGGGGAGAGCGGCTGCAGAGTTCTGCCTGCCAGCCGTTGCTGTTTAAAAACAATATAATATTCTTTGTGGGGTTTATCAGTGGTGATAAATGATTCAAAGTACATTTTTAAGAATGTCTAGCGTCAATCAATAATTTATTCCATCCTTGAGATACAGTGAAAGATCTGTGGTGATAACCATGTTTGATCAATGTGCACAGCAAAGTGTCTGAAAAGGACCTTAAGAGGTTGATGCATCATTTGCCAGAATGATGTTTGCCAGATGTTGTAGGCTACCTGCCGAAATTTGTGTCCACGTTTTTTGTCAGCATGTATGAGTGGTGTCTCTTGCAGTCAATTCACGACAGGCATGCTCTGCAAAATACATGTGGTCAGGTAGCTGGTTTAACTATGCCAACGTAACTGATTTGGTTATATAAGTCCATCCAGATGGATATAAGTTATATTAGTTAAGGTGGGAAATTAGGTGTTTGACATCCGCTTCTGAGTTTTTCATTTGGTGGATTAGAATTTGCCCCCCCCAAAAAATGCAGTTAGTAGTAGTACAGTTCAATAATAAATATAAAATAAGTTCTTAATAATAAATATACAATTAGAGCTGACTTGAGTGGTCAAATGGTGTCTAGCAGCATGGATTATTACTGCACAGTGTCCAGCAGCAAATGTTAATATTGCACATATGAGTAAACAGTGTATTTCACAATTCCACCCCAATTACTGTTAAATGCCTGAGAGGTTATCATGCTGAGGCGATCTCAGTTCAGTACCACAGCCAGGAGCACCAACGAACCAGCTGTATTGACGATCCTAGCTAATGATCCCACAGAGGTTAAATAGCTGTCAGTCAGAACTGAAGAAGTCTCTTGGATCAGGGACGAAACATTTTCTAGTTTACTTCTACAAAGTCCATTTGCCCTTGACCTCAACCTTTGTTGGCTTTGTGGGTACTTTTGTGGGGAGTTGCACTGCTTTTTTCTACAATTTATTACCATAGAATTGAAAGTGAAGTTTCTAGCAATGTATTTTGGCTCTTTAGGTAATGCAGTTTACCTTCCACTTCTGGCAGTTCATTTCACATTTATGCATTTTCAGCAATGCTTTTGTTGCAGGCAGCCCTACTGTGATAGATTGCTTAAAGATGTCTGACGTCTCTACAAGTTGATGCTTGCACTGTGGTAAAATTTACTAAAACCACAATCTGTAGGAGAAATAATAACTTTTGAAATGTGATCAGCCATGACGTAAATGTAAAGGCATTACTATGCAAATTAAAGATTCTGCTGATGAGCAAGCTCCAAAATTAATTTTATCCTTTTTTTGTTTTCTGGTTTTGAAATTCTAACAGAATAGCTTGAACAAAAATACACATAGGATTATAAAAACACAACACTTTTCAGCAACTGACTGTCAAAGATCAGATGTCTAGTGATTCTTCACCAGCACTTGAACATACACAAACAGCCACAGAGAGCTATAGGTTACACTTCTGAAATGCAACTGTTACGTCCTGGAGTGCTAGGGGTATTGGGACATAGACATGATAATTTTTTCCCCCAGAAATGATGTATACAATCAGATAAATGCAATGCACGGATAATCCACCAGGTGGCCGAAATTACTTTAACATATGATGTATAGTTACTTATTTTATAGTAAAATTGTTAGATACAGCAGGTAATTTATGTATACATCTGTAAATCAGTTTTATTGCATATCCTTCATTTCTATTAAGCTACATACTCTTTTAATTATTTTAGTAAACTGATTAAAGACATAATTTGGTATATTTAGAGCAGAAATTGAGAAATTTTGTAGCCTATATTGTATTCATATTTCAAATTCAGAGCAGAAATACATGGTTACACGGTTTGTATTTTTTAAATGGCAAAAAAGTACAGCATTGAAGATATCCTGATTATGGATGGCAATTCAAGTGACATGGAGCAGTTAGGGGAGGATAATGATACTAATGATGATAAAAGGCTTAAATGTTGTGTTCTGCATGTTTTATGTCATTTTAAAAATAACATGATGTGGGCAATACATTGGTGCATGCCACCCAATGATGGGGGGGTGGCAGTGGCATGCCATACCAATCAGAGTTATCGTTGCAGGAAAACCCAGGAACTAGGCGGGACATTTCTTTACAGCACAGCCAATCCGCAGCATGGAATTGCACAGCCTGCTCAGCATATTAAATAGAAGCACATTCACAGTTAAATAACAGGCGGGTGCCGGCAGCTGTAACACAACTTAACAGCATGAAGAAAAGATTTGTTGCAGTTTCTATTGTTTATTGATTGTTGTGTGTCTCTTAGGACATAGGATGTTGTCAAAAAAGGAGGAGAAGAGGTCATTCAGCAATGGGCCGCTTAGAGACCAATGGGAGAAGAGAGCTCAGAGCATGGCGGACCAGTGCAAACAGGAGGCTGAATGGAAGGAGAAAAGTTCCCTCAAAATGTGAGAATATTTTTAGTAGATATACTAGATTTAGTTAGATATTTTTAGTTTTTTGTATCACATCAACGGCAAGGAAAACCTTATCATACAAAATGTAATTTTCCTTCACAATTACAACAACGTTTAAGTTTAAGCTCCAACATTTCAAATCTCAAAATTCAACATTCATTCAGAACAGATCAAACCTTTTCTAAAGATCTGCCTAAACTCAAATGGTTCTAGCCTGATAAATGTCAGGAACGACCGAGTGCTGGAGCTGTAAAGCAAGGTTTAGGGGCCAAACGCAAGATGGTAGAGTCACTGATACAGTTTGCCAGGTTTATTGTAGAATATTTAGGATAATCAAGGCAGACAGAAAACTAATCTAGACAGTGACACCAGGCACAGACCATATTAAACTAAAACAGGAACAAGCTGAGACACAGACCAAAAACACAGAAACACAGACCAGAACAGACCAAGATCATGACAATAACTCAAACTAACCAACTAATTTATGTAGCTAGTAGAGTTGAGCTAACCCCACAGATCATTTACTAACTATTCAGCTTTAGTTCCAGAAACATTTTGTTGTCATCACAATTTAATGGAAATGCTCTTTAGTGTGGGTTATACTTAAATAAAAATACACATAGGATTTTAAATAGGCAAATGAGGTGGTGCTACAGAAGCACATTACATTCATCAAAGAGAAATAATCTAGACATTTGCTGTGTACATGATCACTCTCTTGTTTGCTTATTCACTATTCACTATTTAGTACATACAGTAGTTTTCTGATTTCAGCAGTAACTTGAGATTTCAGACACTAAAATTAGCATTTTGCACCATCAAGTGTAGAATCGCACAATGGAAATTTTTGCATTTGAAGAAATTGCACTGCGTTAGTCAAATGTAGTGGTCATGCAATGGACATGGATTCACACTCAAAATTTAGATGAAAATAGCAGAACATAAATATAGTTAGTTTCACTGATTATACTTCACTAAGAAATGTGTGATTCTGAATACAGTTGGTATCCCCTAATAGGCCTTCTTTCACATTTTGAGTCGTTATAGTAGTAAAAGGCACAGGCGGAACTAATACTGTTAATGATGCCTCCGCTCCGTTCGGTCATCCCAGTAAGTATAATGCTCAGTTGACCTTGAAACTGGTTTGACAAATAATTGGGCTAACCGTCATTTGAGCCGATGCCGGGCTGGACTGGTATTTCTGGACTTGGTAACCTTGCATTCTTCATTTTACAAGTCACATATTTGTGGATTTTGTGTGAAACAGCACAGTAGAAGAGTCTTAAAAGAATCCACGCATCCAGATTACAGATGCAAATCACTCTGACATAGACATGGATACAGATTTACAGAGACCATTGTAATCCCATACTGTAAGACTGAAAAACTTCCACATTCACACAGGCTACCTTAATCCGTGGAGGGTGTGACTGCTGAACAAGCCAAACATCTCTGCTTCCACTGTCAGTATGTGCCTTTAGTTGAACTCTGCAGCCACTGCAGTAATGAAGGTGGCACTTAAATCCGCCACCATATTCTCTCTAAACTTGCCACTACGTTTCTCAGAGCCCATTCATTCTGACAATATATGAGTTGATTTCCTATATTTCTTTGTTTTTTACATCACAGATCTTTCTCAAAGTGGAATTATCACTGGTCACTTGTTTCTAAAGGAGACTTCAGTAAGCTCACCAGCGGCACAGATGAACCAGAAAAAAACAAGCCGAAAATCAAATTCAGAATCATCCCCCCTCCTCCCAAACCCAAACCTGAGCCTCCTCCTCCTCCTCCGCCTCCCAAGAAAACAGCTTCACCCAAACTTCGCAGACCAAAACGAAAAGTAGAGGTGGATGTGTTTGGGCTTTGCTGGAGAGATTCCTGGATGAGCCTGAAGCCTCCAAAGTATCTTTATCTGAAGACAAAAGAGACGAAAATAAAAATCCCAGGATTCACAACCATAAAGCTAACCAACAACAGGAAGTACAACCCAAAGGAGTACGAATCAGAGGCTAAATGGGCATCTCATATTGATAAATGGAGTCACTCTTGGAAACAGGTACAGAGACTTTAAAATACACTAAAACCCAGACCACTGACCAATGGTTTCAGGGTTCCAGCCATGTTTTGGATAAAGTGTGCAGATTGTGATGTGTTTTGACTAGTGCTGGGAAGTTTATGTGTTATATTGGTACAACCTGGTTCATAAAAAATCATCTCTAAATCAGACTGTTCTCATCTCAGGGTGTCCAAAACCAACGCTTTTAGAAAAAGTGACAATGCGTAGTTATTTGACGCCAAAGGTACGCTTCTGCATCTGTGTGAGACACACCGGGTGCCGGATGCAACTGTATGAGAAGTTCTGGGGCGTCTCGTACAGACCAGAAGTGCTAACTAGTGCTAGTTAGCTAGCTACGTTCATATTATTAAAGGTCTTGACAGCCCCCCAAAGCCCCCTACCCTTACCATAACCATCAGAAATGTTAGTACCTAAACCTAAGTCACTGACTTAGTAGTAGTATATTGAGTTTTTGAGTTTTTTCTCTGACTCTGGTACGTGAACGAATCGAAAGAGCAAACAAGCCCCAACAAATATAATTATCAGGGCCCAAGCACGAACCATGTGAGGTCCCTATTGAAACTGAAGGGATTTTTTTTCTTTCTTTCTTTCTTTCTTTATTATGCAAAGTAACCTCAGTTTTGGGGGCCTAAACATACTCGAAAACTCACCAAACTTTGCACATAATTCAGACGCAGCAAAATTTTTTGTATTTTATGTATTTTGTTCATGAGTGTGGCAAAATGGCTCGCTAGCGCCCCCTACAGAGCAGCCCCCGGACAAAGTTTCACCTACGTGTACAAAATTTCTGTGGTATGCACAAAAAAGCCAGGAAGTCGGGCATTTAGGATTTAATGGTGATTTACACACTTTGTACTTTAAAAAACAATTCCTAGAGATTTAGTACGACCAATTTCAGATTTGTGCTGTGTAGTCTAAATCCATTAATGATTAAAAGTTGTGCAAACGGTGAGTATTCGTGGAACAGCATGCCCGTGGCATGGCGTCCAAAATCGATGATTAGCCATAAAACAGGAAGTTATTGTAACTTCAGTCTACATGCTTATATCTGCACCAATTTTGGAATACATTATAAGAGTCCCACACTGAATTCATATTTTAATTCATACCCCAACATTCATATGCCACTATTCACTCAAAGTCATAGCGCCACCTGCTGGCAACAGGAAATGACACGTTTTACACTGTAATGAACTACTCCAAGCATGTTGGACATATGAACTTCAAAACTGTCCCAGGAAACCCTTAAGACATTGATGAGGCTATGTTGAAAAAACTTTTTTTTCGGTAAACGTCTTGGCAGTGGCATGGCGGCGAAGTGCCATGCTTCGCCATGACACAGGAACTTTTCTGTACATGCTCAGATCTGTACAAAATTTTACACATTTACTAAGAGTCCCGCCCTGAACACATATACATGCCAACATTCACCCATGGTCATAGCGCCACCTGCTGGCAACAGTAAATGACTTAACGAAGCAGCCCCCGTGGCACGTTTCACCTACATGTATGAAATTTCTGTGGCACATGTATCTTGTCCAGACGTATTAAAAAGCCTCTTGGAGTGATGCCCTAAACCCAACAGGAAGTCGGCAATTTTGAATTTTACAATAATATGTGTTCAGGTCGCAACTCTTATTATACATGCAGGTGTGAGCATGTATACTGAAGTTATAACAACTTCCTGTTTCATGGCGATTCATCGATTTTTGACAGCACGCCATGGGCAAACTGGTCGACTGGCAATAACTGTTTGTACAACTTTTAATCAATGTCAATGGGTTTAGACTGCACAGCAAAAAAAAGCCTCCTGGAGTGATGCCCTAAGCCCAACAGGAAGTCTGCCATTTTGAATTACAGCGTAAAACGTGTCATTTCCTGTTGCCAGCACGTGGCGCTATGACTTTGAGTGAATATTGGCATATGGATGTGTTCAGGGAGGGACTCTTATAATGTATTCCAAATTTGGTGCAGATGTGAGCATGGAGACTGAAAAGTAAAGGTAAAGTGTGCAAAGCAGCAAAAATTACCATTAAATCCAAAATGGCCGACCTGTTGGTACCCATAAAATACTAAATTTTTTGTCGCGCCTGAATTATGTGCAAAGTTTTGAGTATGTTTAGGCCTATATACAGTCTATGGTGTAGGCCCCCAAAATTTAGGTTACTTTGCAGAAAAAAGAAAGAAAGAAAGAAAAAAATCCAATCAGTTGCAATAGGGACCTCGCACGGTTCATGCTTGGGGCCTAAATACATCCATCCATCGTCAACCGCTTATCCTGCGTACAGGGTCGTGGGGGGCTGGAGCCAGTCCCAGCTGACATTGGGCGAAAGGCGGAGTACACCCTGGACAGGTCGCCAGTCCATCGCAGGGCGGGCCTAAATACATTTAAAATAAATAAATAACTCAATGAAAAGCATAAAGAATAGTTCTACCTGTGACAACCATGGTCAACCTAAATTTGTTTGTGTGTGTACCTGTGACAGACTGTAGTTGTTAGTGAGAGTGGGACGCCACAACAACAAATATAATTTAAGACCGGAAAATTTTGAAACAATTTCTTTGATAGAAAAGAGATGCGAGTTAGATCTCTCTTAATGAACGAGGCAATGCCATATTTGTCAGATTATTTTCACCACAGGTGAATGACTTTGCATATTCCGAATCGGGGAACATAGAGGCTGTTTACACATGGCATGAAAAAGCATTTTGGGTGATCAAATTGTGATTGGGTATCACTTGGCCACATGAAAGTACAGGGACGTGCACAGGAATTTTGAAGGGCAGTTGCTCTGACCTGAAAAAAGGCACTAAACACAGTATCCAAAATGTATTAACAATATAAATGTCACCAAAATACATATGAGAAAAAGAGTTCCTTATATTATTGTTTATTGTTTTTTTTAATCATTATTATTTTTTATTTTTTTTCCTTTTTTTTTTTTATTTGAAAATAAATAATCTAGATTGAATTGACAGATGGGGAAAACTCGCTTCTAATAAAATATTAAATAAAAAAACGCTTAGATTTCGGAAAAAAATACAATCCTTTTTTAACCTTTTGGCTTCCCGTACATTCAGTTGCGCTTCTAGCTCGTATTCACTTCTGTTGGTACGTATCACGTATGGTAACTGGGCAAAACTACGCATGATTTGTTGTAGTATGATTGCATAAAGGAAGGAAACAGGAATTCCGGTAGGGAACAGAATCGACTGACGTGCAGGCAGCGCTGCAGCAGTGCAGCCACTTAAACAGAGTTTGCTCTTCCCCTGCTGAATGGAAGTGAATGAGGCTTTGCGATCGCGATTATTTTTTTATTTTATTTTTTTTTCTCGGAAGGGCAACTTGAGTCAGGAAAGGCAAACGGGCAGTTGCCCGGGCAACCAGAGCAACCCCCCTGTGCACGTCCCTGTGAAAGTACATGTGTAAATGAACCCGAGACCCATTGAGGACAGATTGTGATCCGATTAGCAAAACCACCTCTGGCGGTGGTCAGGGACACTATGACCACATGGATGTATTTGCGTTTTCTATCCACACACTACATACTACTTGGGCAAAATGTACAGTTGCAGTTTTCTGCAACTAATATAAAAAATTAAATTAAATCCAAAAGTTTGACAGCACAGACAGGCACCAAGACCATACAACGTGCTCAAACAGTGCCGATCATTGATCATGCTCATGTTTTTGGTGAACTGATGGTGTCCATTTGTGAATGTGAACTCTTGCTAGGGCTGGGCAATAAAACAATGATGATAATTATTGTGATCTAATTTTTTCTCAATAACAATATAACAAATGTTCATGTTCAATAAACATTTGATTTTATTAATTTGGATCATAAACAAATTAGTACTTTTCCTTCTATTAAGATATATTCTGTTGAGGAAAATGGACCAAAAAAGATTGTACTTCATTTTACTCATGCATATATGTAGCATTTACGTATATGAAACTGTTTAATACCAGGGTGCTGAGGTTTGGCATCAAGTGTTTGTCATGTTCTGACCATAAAGATCTGGTTTCTTCAATTTTCAGGAGCAAAAATCAGCCTTTAAACTTAAGTAACTTAATAAAAATATTGATTTAATAATGATTTGAAATTTATGGAGATAATTATCGATATCGAATGATATGGAAAGTTTTTATTGTTTAATATTTTTGGCCATATCACCCAGCCTTAACTCATGCACTGATGTGTTAAAGCCCATAAAAACTACTTAAATAACAGAAAAGACTCATTATAAAGAAAGGTAGCATGAAAATGATGCCAGACCGAACTTAAGTTTCACTTTAATTTTCTGGCTGAGCTAATACATAGGCGCACCGCTATAGAGAGAGCTAAGCATGGATAATTCATGGAGGAAAACAAATCACGGTAAAAAGACACACTTCAACCTGTAGTTATAGATAATTTTTTGGATCAGAGGAGCATGTGATGTTCGGTTGTTTGAGTTAGAACGATTGGATCTTCCTCCAACAAATTTACTTAACAACTTGCGTCTCCCATTATCTAGCAGCGAATGGCGGGGTCTGGCATTGTCAAATACTGTTAAGTTAATCAAACACATACACTTAGACGTTTTACGGTAGGCCACTGTGCGTGACAATTTCTCCACCAGCCTTAAACGTATCATCAGCAAATTTAATACCTACAGCAATTTTTTTTTAATTTAAGACCTTAATTTCCCTGATTTTATTTTAAAACATTTTAAGAACTGCGGGAACCTGATCATATAGCCACAATAAACACAATTGAAACAATTTAACTACGTAGCCTACTACCCATAGTAGAAGCATAGAAATCAAGGACAAATGACCTAATCAACAAAATCTAAGCAAGTCAGCAAAATCAGTCATGCACTACGCTATTCTTCTGAAAAGCAGCCCAGCAGGTGGTGGGGATGGGTCACGAATATTCATTATTAATCATTCATCATTAAATTTAATAAAATATATAGTCTTTGCGATCATAGTCTTTTTACCGGTGTCAGTAAAACATGGGTGTGGCACGTGCAGTTTGGCTACAACTCTGTGAGATGGGCTAGGTGCTGCAGCCTAATATTGTTAAGTGTATTGTGTTTGGTGCTGCAGAGGAAATAAGGTTCCTGTAACAGTATGAACGCCACCACAACATCTCTTCGAAGAATGGTAGAATAGTTCACATTGACTGTATAGATAGTATTTTTGCTTGAAATTCCCATCCCTAGTGCATTTGTCTGGTCAGGAGTAGGAAGGGTTTGCATTGATTGAAGTAAAGAGCTGTCAGATGCCTTATAAATAACATCTGTCTCTGATTCTTCCATGATCTCACTACACTACAAGAGAGAGTTAACCGATTAATACTTTGCAAACTATCTTCATTGTTCTTGTTTCCAGGTGAAGAGTCCTGCCCTGTTGGACTGCTCTAGGGAAAAACTATTCACTTGGAAGATTTTGTTTAAAAGAAAACTGGTTTGCATAGCTGAGATAGAAGTATATTCTCTTCCTGTCTGGGCCGGAACTTGGAAGATCATGAACTTTGCCTTCAGACAGCTGAAACAGAACTGGGACTGTATCTGGCCTGATTACCAACAAAACCTCAGCAACAAGTTTGACAAAGTACAACAACTAGAGGAGCAGGTGGGGATCAACATCATTACAAGTATTGCTTTCTTGTTAGTTTTTGCTATTTCAACTTTGTTGTTCACACAGAAGCAAATTAACACAGGAAATACTTATACAGATATATATACAGTATGTTAGGTAAGAGCAGACCAGACTGAGCAACCAGAGGCTTGTACTACGAAGGGGATTTAACTTAATCAGAGTTAACTCTGGTTTATCAAGGAAAGTCAGAGTTGACTCTGACTGCCTACACTGGTGTTAAACGGTACTATGGCGGTGAATAAGATGTTGGTTAGCTGAGTTGGTGTTAACTTAATTGGAGTTGGGCACATTCACATAAAAAAGCTTTTTCACAATGGCGCATGCTCCGTGTTTTTCCCAGAAGAATACACGATGATAATAAGAGCTACTTACAGATAAACTAAATGGAGGTAGGTCAGGGACGCAACTGACAAACGCGATTGAAACGTGATTCCTCTCATTTCTCTCTAATTCATTACAGTCGCTAATGCTGCACATTGCTCAATTAGCCACAAAGCTAGCTAATGCCATGTTTACTAACTAGGGTGAACAGACATCCCCGCTCCCCTTCGAGGGAACTCGAACTGCATCGGTGACGACTATAGGGGAACGCCTCTGGGCGTGGCAGGGCTGAATTATGAATGAAACTACTCCAATTCTATTGGTGTTATGGCGTATATAAGCATGCCGACACACAGGACACATTAGCTTTTTTCTATTCAGCAGGCACTGTGAGTATGTTTGAAAGCTCCACTATTGGAAGATCGTCTTACCTGGAAGTTCCCGACGAAGCAGAAGAGATCATGTCTGGTACAGCTCCGACAGTGTGTTTTTCCTTCATCACGGCTGGGGATACTCACGAGATGTGTGTTTCCTGCCTAGGGATGTCGCATGCCCAGGCAGCTCTCGAGGGGGCTGCCTGCGGCCATTGCGAGGCCCTGTCTTTGAGGGTGCTGAGGTCTCGTGCGGCTCTCTTTTCGGTGGATGGTCGGATGCACTCTTCCCGTGGCTAAGGCCCCGCGGTTGCTGAGGTGTCGCAGGGGCCTTTTCCCGGTCCTCGTCTGCTGACTCCCCCTCCCCTCTTCCCCGATCGGTAGCCCGTTTTTTGGCTCCCCCCTGCCCGAGTCCAGAGAGGCTTGCACAGTCTGGCTCCGAGGAGATAGACGTGCTTAGCATCATGGAGGAGGACTTCCGGGAGCCGGGCCGATGTCATCAGTCTTCGCCCAGCTTCGATGAGTTATTGGAGGTGGTGACGAGGGCTACGGCCAAGCTAAGACTACTGGCCTGTTTGGTGAGGCAGTAGACACTGTCATCAGCAGGTTCCAGCACGTAAAAACGCAAGGAGAGAGAAACGCCAGAAGCGAAGTGTCGCTTCCCGTGGTCCCCCTCAACCAACCTGACGAGACAGAATTATCACAATTGTGGCCAAATAAGTGTTTGCAGTTTATAGCATAACCAGGCCTGACATTTACGTGATTTTATAAAACGGGTAACTCAAATCAAGCAGTTTGATTGATTCATAGTCATGATATAATGAGCGTATACAACAGGTACGATGTCGAATTCCTTTGCACAGATCTGTATCACTGCGATGATGATTTGATGTTGATTAAACTCTCTTAAGAAGGGGGAAATAAATTATTTTTGAACACCGGCACTAGTGTGGAGGGCTCGTCTAGTCCGAAATGTTTACGGAACTGTGTCCAGATCTTAAGTGAGTGGGAAACAACCGGATTTTGTGAGATATCATGAAGTTTGAGCGGGAGCCGGGTGGTCAAGAGAGAGTGTAGTGAGTGCTTGGATGACCCAATGGATGTCCATTCGTGCCCATAAAGGGTACTCCTGAATGGGTGAAAGGGCCACAATAGATTCTTAGAAGAGGCACTTATGGGGAGAAGCTCACTTCTATGGAAGTTGAACTTGTATCCTGAGTATCTTCCGAATTGGGCTAAGATATTCTTAACAACTGGAAGGGACGAGACCGGGTTAGAAATAAAGCAGTAGCTCATCCGTATACAGGGACAATTTATGAGTGATGCCCATCCTGTTGATGCCCTCAAATCTCCCCTCCTCTCGAAGCCAAATGGCTTCAATGGGGTTCAATGGCCAGAGCAAATAGAAGGGGAGAGAGGGGGCACACCTGCCAGTTTCCACTCCACCCTATCGAACACTTCTCAGCATCTAACGATAGTATTACCTCCGGGGTGTCCATATTCAGAGAGCTGATGATGTTAAGCAGCCATCTAGTGTTATTCAAGGTGTTCCTCCCAGCCATAAAGCCGGTTTGATCTGGCGACATCAACACTGGTAAGGCCTGTTGTAAACGTAGAGCAAGCACCTTTGCAAGCATTTTTAGGTCCACATTTAAAAGAGATATCAGTCTATAGCTGCTACACTCAAGAGGATCTTTACCTTTTTTTAATAACAGGCAGATGGTGGCTTCGTTTAGGTTTGGGGGTAGCCAGCAATTAGCAAAGGACTCATAAACCTGTGCCAGAAGCGGGGATAATAAGTCAGTGTATGTTTTATAAAATTCAACTATGAACCCATCGGGTCCAGGGGTTTTACCACTCTGTAGCGATCTGATTGCGTCTTGTACTTCATCAGTTGTGACCAGGGACCCTAAGCTATTAGCAAAGTCGCTACTAACTCTATGGAGTGTGATGAACTCAGGAGGGTTATTGTCATTCCAGATCTCTGGCATATACTCAGATCAGAATTAAAAATCAAAAACACACATTGTTCACCATTTTTGGGTCAGAGACGCTTTATCCTGGGGATTAGTCTGGAGAGTGACACCGCCCTGGCCCGATGGGCATGAAGCTTACCTGCCTTTTCTCCTTTCAAAGTAACGTTGTTTCGATTGTAGTAGCTGTCTTTCTATCCTAGCAGTTGACATAAGCCTGGAGCATAGAAAGTGGGGTTGGGGTTTGTGGCCACCCTCTGGAGATATCGATATCTCCATTAATCTGGCATTTTCTATCTTTCTCAATTGATATGCGAAAGAAATAGCTTGCCCACGCAGGTACATTTTGCATGCCTCCCATAAAGTGCTTCTCGTCATGTCGGGGGTACCATTTAGCTGAAGAAAGTGAGAAATTTCCTCCGCTAAAAATGTCTTAAAATGCAAGTTATTCAGTATCAGAGGCAAGAGCCGAGGTTGAGTTAGATATTAAACAACTTGCCAGAGACGGCCACAAAGCGACCCTCAGGGTCCTTGATAGACTTTTTTGCTAATAATATACTGTATTAGAATATTATATTTTTGCTAATAATGATGGCCACCCCCCTTGCCCTCTCGGAATAACTCGAATGGAATACATGGTTCATCCACGGTCTTTTAATACGTAAGATGTCAGAGGACTTGAGATGGGTCTCTTGGAGGAAAATAATATCCCCCTTAAGCTGTTGCAAGTGTGCTATTACTTTACCCCTTTTAAGCCTAGCCCTAATTTAACCATCATGTAGCTTCCTGTTCTTATGCTTTAACCTCTCTCACAGTTACCACGGCTCATATGCCAACCCTTACAGAAAAGTAGACAATAATTACATAGAACTTAAAAAGCCAAAAATTGCCACCAAAAACACCTGCGACCTGAGTTGGGCTCTCCAACCAAGATTTAACCCAGATGAAAATCACCATCATTAATCATTGACAGGAGGTTGATGAATAAGGATGAAGAGAAAAGTAAATAATAATAATAATAATAATAATAATAATAACATTAACAACCAAGACACAAAATACTGTTTCCATGAAAGAGTCACACAGCATTGTGTTGTGGCAGTGGCCAAATTATAATAATAATAATAATACATTTTATTTGTGGGCGCCTTTCATAGCACTCAAGGACACCTTACAGATTAAAACAGTTAGAATACATTTCAAGGAGGCAATAAAAAATCAAAACAAGACACAATGTAAAGATTAAGATAAAACAGAATAGAGAATTTTTTTTAAAGAAATAAAAGAAAGCACTTCGTCATGAATCCGGTGGAAGGTGGAGTTATGTGGGGTAGGCCTTTCAAAATAAGTGGGTTTTGAGCAAAGTTTTAAAGGAGGATAGGGACTCAGTCGTACAGATGGATAGAGGGAGGGAGTTTCAAAGGTGAGGTGCACAATAGCTGAAGGCTCTGAACCCCATAGTGGACATGCGGGCAGAAGGAATGGAAAGTAGTGAGGAAGAAGAGGATCGGAGAGTTCGGGATGGGGTGTAGGGCTGAAGGAGTTCAGAGAGATAAAGAAGAGCAAGATTATGGAGAGCTTTGAAGGTGAGGAGTAGAATTTTGAAATCAATACGGTATTTGACAGGGAGCCAGTGCAGTTGTTTTAGAAGTGGAGTAATGTGTTCAGAGACTGGGGTTCTGGTAATAATACGGGCAGCAGAGTTTAGGACCAGTTGGAGTTTATGAATGAACTTGTGAGATAGACCAGAGAGAAGGGAGTTACAATAATCAGTACGGGAAGTGACAAGAGCATGGATGAGAGTAACTGTGTTATGGTAAAAATAAAATAAAAAATAAAATAACAAACAATCATACAGCTGGAACAAAGTATATTAGACAAGCCCAGTATGTGTCCATAAGGCTAAGCAATGGATGACCTAATACTTTCGCCATATCCATGCTGGTGCAAGTAACAGATTAATGTAAACAAGGGAGAGGACAACAAACTCCACCAAGTGCAATGAAGAAACAGGCGTGTGGAGCTGTGGCGTCCACGAACCATACATTGAAAGCGTGAAAAAGAACACCAAATCAAGTACCTGGTCACTATGCCCCGAGAACTAATATATTAACAGCACCCTTACCAGTTGTGTAGACCATGTTGAGCTTTAAGGTAGTATTAGCACCTGCATTAGCGTAGGAAAGCTAATGCTAGCCGATAATGCCGACTTTCCATTCGGTGCTGAGTTATACTTTGGGCCCGTGTCCACAAAAGCGTATTTTGTCAGCTGGTGGGCACGGGCCCTTACAGTCCTTACAGTGCTCTTCCAGCAGGCTTGAAAGAACAGGCATGCTAATCTGATTAGCTTTGGTAGCCAGCTCGTCCCTCTTGGCTTTTTCCTTCTTAGATGGTTTGTTTTTGGATTCCATGGTGCCAACTAAGAACAGGTTTTGCCTTTACAGAGAGAGCAGGTTTAATGGCTGGATTATAGCAGGTTAGTAAGAGCTAGCGGGAGATCGCAACATGTGCGTCTATTCCATTTCTCTCTCCACCAGAAGTCCCACATTGCAAGGCTGCGACATCACACCACAGATGCTGCTGCTTGCCCGTGTATCATGTCAGCAGTGGAATATCACATTATACTTGAGGAAATATTAGGGTTTTTTAGCCCACAATCATAAAATTATCATACGCTAAGAGAATTTCTTTTTTTGTTGTTGTTCTTGTAAATGTATAACTGTCATCACTGATTGTTACCCCACTCTCCTGGCTCTGTATTTTTGGACACACATACATTCATACAGGCTGCAGGGCTGCCTGTATGAATGTAATGCTATTGTGTTGAGAATAACTTAATTTTAGCTGCAACCCCAGTGAAAAGAGCACGTGGCAACAAGTCTGGATAAAATCTAAAATAAAATAATAATACTTTATCAAGTGGTTTATATTTATAGTTTTCGTCATTAACACTGAATACAGATGCAGCATATGTAGCCACACTTATAACAGCCTATTTATGTCCAGTCCCCTCCAAAAGTATTGGAACGGTAAGGCAAATTCCTTTGTTTTTGTTGTTCATTGAAGACATTTGGGTTTAAGATCAAAAGATGAGTATTAGACAAGAGTTCAGAATTTCATTGTATTCACATCTAGATGTGTTAAACAACTCAAGACATACCACCCTTTTTGTTTGAACCCACCCATTTTTAAAGTGAGCAAAACTATTGGAACGTGCGACTGACGATGTTTCTTGTGGCCCAGGTGTTGCCTTTTAGGTTGATTGTCCAAACATTAAACAGCTCTGCATGACTAGTCTAAGTTTTCATCCTTGGTTCAAACCTATAAAGACTGTATTTCCTGTTAAAGAAGACCAGAGAGCTGTCTATGGGAGAAAAGCAAGCCATCGGCAAGCTGAGAAAAGAAGGAAAATCGACCAGAGCCATTGGACAAATTGGGCACAGCAAGCACAACAATTTGGAATGTCCTGAAAAAGAAAGAAACTACTGGTGTACTGAGCAACAGACGTCCAACAGGTTGGCCAAGGAAAACAACAGTAGTTGATGACAGAAATATGGTGAGAGCTGTGAAAAAAAACCCCAAAACATCAGTAAGTGACATCAACGACCTCCACAGTGCAGGATGAAGGTATCACAATCCACTGTTGGAAGAAGACTCAGAGAGCAGAAATATAGAGGCCACACCACAACATACATATTCTGAACTCTTGTCTCATACTCATCTTTTGATCTTAAACCCAAATGTCTTCAGTGTACAACAAAAGGAATTTGCCTTTCCGTTCCAGTACTTTTGGAGGGGACTGTAGGCTAACTTGAAGATAAGGCTGTAGGCTAATATGAAGATAACCTATCTACTGTTGTAGTACGGGTCAATCGGGAAGTTACACCTGATTCACAAGTTACTCCTGAAGTTACCTGGATAAGCCAGTATCCTTGCTTCATAGTACAGGCCTCAGGACACCCTTTTTATTTTCGGTGTTTCAAAATGTATGTTGTGATCGTTAAACAGGACGAGCCCTCAGGCTGGGAGGATTCATGGAAACTATCCAGGGCAGAACTTGAACCAAATGACACCACTGATGACGAGACACTAAATGCAAACTCCCTCAGTACTGAAACCACAGTAATGATGAGGATAAACGATGTGTTTCTGCCTGGGTGGCATTACTCCTGGCTGCTCACTGCAGCTCCTGTGGAGGAAGAAGAAGAACATCACAAGAATTGGAGCTCATGCTGGGGATACAGGCAGCAGATCAGGTGGGCTTGGTGATTGAGTGACCCATGCTTAATGTTAAGTACCTTTCAGAAATGCACGCCTTTACATTAATCTGATGGCAAGTCACAACAGCAATATTATTAGGTCAGACCTCTAACATTTTTGTATTACTTCAGCATAGCACAAGTGTGAAGTGGGAAGTGGGAAGCTTCTCTCTCTCTCTCTAGCAACGGACTTTACAGTATACATATACATACATATACAGTATCTCAAAAAAAAAAAGCAAGGACACCCCTCACATTTTTGTAAATATTTAATTATATCTTTTCATGTGACAACACTAAAGAAATGCAACTTTGCTACAATGTAAAGTAGTGAGCTTGTATAACAGTGTACATTTGCTGTCCCCTCAAAATAATACATCACACAGCCATTAATGTCTAAACCACTGGCAACAAAAGTGAGTACACCACTGTGAAAAGTGATAATACTTGGTTCTCCCAAGTAGTAGCCCAGCTAATTCAATCAAGAAATAAACAGTGGTCCCTTGCAAGGAGGACCAAAAGTAATGTAGATCAACTAAAGATAATTTTAACAATCCATCCAAATTCTGGCAAACAATCAAAGTATTACAGAACAAATCATCATCAGCATCAGACTTTCCTCAGCAATTGAATACCGGAAATGTATCTATGGCAAATAAATGTGATACATTAAATACCTTCAATGGTCATTTTGAGAAGACAGGTCATTTCTTTGATCAGCAGTTTCCTTCAATTTCTGTTGATTCTTTAAGAATGTTTTTTATCACCTAGTACATCTTCACCCTCTGCTCTCTCATTTGATTTTGAAGCCCTTCAAGTTCATGATGTTATGCATTCACTGAATACAATAGACTCCAAAATGGATCCCTTCCTGAGGTGGCTGCATCGGTGATATTGTTAAGCCTATTATTTTTAACATGTCAATTAGTCTTATTCAGGTTCTGGCCATCTGGAAGCAAGCTTACATTACACCCTTCTAGGTCTCTGGACCTACTCAGTGGTCCCCTCTAGGACCACAGGACTAAACAACTACAGACCCGTCGCCCTGACCTCTGTGGTTAAGTCCTTTGAACGCCTTCTGTTGTCCCACCTAAAATCCATCACAGACCCACTCCTGGACCCCCTGCAGTTCGCCTACAGAGCCAACAGGTCTGTAGATGATGCAGTTAACATGGCCCTTCTCTACATCCTCCAGCACCTGGACTCCCCAGGAACCTACTCCAGGATCCTGTTTGTGGATTTCAGCTCTGCTTTTAACACCATCATCCCGGCCCTGCTGCAGGACAAGCTCTCCCAGCTGAGTGTGTCTGACTCCACCTGCAAGTGGATCACAGACTTCCTGATGGACAGGAAGCAGCACGTGAAGCTGGGAAAACATGTCACCACCCTCATTGGGCTCATCTCAGGTGGGGACGAGTCCGCCCACAGGTGCGAGATCGACCATCTGGTGACCTGGTGCAGCCAGAACAGTCTGGATCTCAACGCTCAGAAGACAGTGGAGATGGTCGTGGACTTCAGAAAGAGCACAGCCCCACCCTCATCATCCTGTGTGACTCCTCAGTCACCACTGTGGACTCCTTCCACTTCCTGGGCACCATCATCTCCCAGGACCTCAAGTGGGAGCTGAACATCACCTCCCTCACCAAGAAGGCCCAGCAGAGGATGTACTTCCTGCGGCAGCTGAAGAAGTTCAGCTTACCAAAGACAATGATGGTGTACTTCTACACCGCCATCATTGAGTCCATCCTCACCTCCTCCATCACCATCTGGTACGCTGCTGCCATCGCCAGGGACAAGGGCAGGCTGCAGTGCTTCATTCGCTCTGCAGAGAAGGTGATTGGCTGCAATCTTCCTTCTCTTCTGGACCTGTACGCCTCCAGGACTCTGAGGTGAGCAGGAAAGATTGCAGCTGACTGCTCCCACCCCGGACACAAACTGTTCCAGACTTTCCCCTCTGGCAGGAGGCTGTGGTCCATCAGGACCAAAACCTCTCGCCACAAAAACAGTTTCTTCCCGTCTGCAACTAGCCTCATTAACAAGGCCCGGGTCCCCCACTGACACTCCCCCCTTGCAAACGGTACAAATATCTCTGCACATGTAAATACCGTATCATCTCGTGTCGGGCTCAGACCTGGCACGTTGTACATATTTGTTGTTGATTGTTGATCTTTGTTGTTGTATACTTTTATGTTGTCAGTTTATATATTGTACACAATATTCTCTTCCGTTACGTTACTTCTGCATGGCACAGACCCAGAATAATGCACATGTATATATCTACAACGTTCATGTTGACTGTATGTTTGTCTACGTGTAGCCCTTATCACCGCAGCAAATTCCTCGTATGTGTAAAACACTACTTGGCAATAAAGCTCCTTCTAATTCTGATTCTCTACAAAGCTGGCGATCGATCTGACATGAACAACTTTGGGCCAATCTCTAATCTCCCTATCTTTTCAAAAATCTTGGAATCATTAGTTGCTACCCAACTTAAATCACATTTGGATTTGAATAACATTTTGAATGAAATGCAGTCCGGTTTACAGTCAGGGCATTGTACAGTAACTGCCACTTTAAAAGTTATGGATGATTTTAAAGAGGTTTTAGATAACACATTTTCCTGTGTATCTTTGTGTATAGACCTTACAAAATCTTTTGATACTGTGGACCATCCATTACTTATTAATACTCTCTGAGAGCTGGCATTGGAATGCAAAGTGGGTAAATGATTCCAGTTATCATTCACAAAAGGTTAAACGTGGCAATGACTAAACATTCACAAATGTTAAACGTGGCAATGACATGTCAAATCCAGTTCTTGTTATGAAGGGTGTTCCACAAGGTTAACTTTTGGGACCCTTGCTCTTTCTAGTTTATATAACTAATATTTGTGAAAAGTTTAAATTTTGTAAGTATCATCTCCATGTAGACGACACAGTTCCCCTTCGAGGGAACTTGAACTGCGTCGGTTACGACACTATGGGAACGCCTCTAGGCGTAGCAGGTCTGAACGTGAATGAAATCACTCCAATCCTATTGGTTTGTTGCTAGAACGGTAAGGTGTGACGGAATAAACGGAGGAGTATAAAGCACACCTGTACACACTCATCATTAGCTTTATTCTATTCAGCAGGCGCTCTGGATGTTGTTTGAAGAAAGGTCCAGTCCTACAAGCAGTGAATGTCTTACCTGAGGAAGAAGTCTACCAGCATGTCCGGCAACCAGAAATACAGAAGGTGTGTTTTTCCTTGCCCTCGGTACATCACGGATGGAGATTCTCATTAGATGTGTGTCTCATGTTTGGGGATGGAGCACGCCCTGCGGCCATTGGGAAACCCTTGCCATGCGGGACCTCAGTACCCGCACGGCTCTCTTTTCCAAGGATGGCCTGATGTGTTCTCCCCGTGGCAAGGGCCCTGCGGCCGCTGAGGCGACTCGGCGGCTTCACACCGTGATCTGTCGGAGGATTTCGGGACGGCTGAGGCTTTTTCCCGACCTTCGTCCGCTGGCTCCGATGTTTCCTTTCCTCGTTCGGGAGCCCGTTTCCGGCTTCTCCCGCTCGCGGTTTGGATCCGGAGACGCTGCAGCAATCCGACTCCGAGGAGGTGGACGTGCTCAGTGTAGTGGACGATGACTTCCGGGTGTCGGGGCAACGTCATCAGGCGGCGCCCGACTATGACGAGCTGCTGGAGGTGGTGACTAGAGCCGTGGCTAAGCTCAATATCAACTGGCCACAGGAGGAGCAGACACCACAGGCTTGTGGTAAGCTTGATGAAAGGTTTCTTAAGCACCACGCGCCACCTCCACGCCGGTCTCTGCCATTTTTTGAACGAGACACTGCGTCGGCCCGCCGCACCTCTCTCCCCGCCTGAAGCGCCTGCTTCATAGTTAAGCTAATGATGAGTGTGTACAGGTGTGCTTTATACTCCTCCGGTTATTCCGTCACACCTTACCGTTCTAGCAACAAACCAATAGGATTGGAGTGATTTCATTCACGTTCAGACCTGCTACGCCTAGAGGCGTTCCCATAGTGTCGTAACCGACGCAGTGTCTCGTTCCCCTTCTCGGGGAACCAGGGTTACATACGTAACCTGAGACGTTCTGTACTCCTGTGCCCCCACAGCAGAGCTGGCTTTTTTCAAATGTGCAGGCAGATTTTGATACCCTGCAACATGCTCTATCAGATTGCTTTTAAACTCACACAAAACTAAAGTTATGATTTTTGCCATTGGGCAAACATAGGTATCACGCTTCTCTGTCACGACCCTGGATGGAATCTGTATTCAGTCTGTTGATAGTTACAAATCTCTGGGAATTTGGTTGGACAAAAACCTAAATTTCAAATTTAAAAATAAAGAAATTAAAATTCACACTGGGTTTTCTGTATAGGTAAAAGTCCTCTTTCTCCATGGCTTCACAGAAACACTTAGTTGCTGGCCTATTTCTGTCACAGATAGATTATGGGAACACTATTTATAGGTTTGACTCTCTGTCCACCTTGTCTAAACTTGACACTCTTTATCATCTCTGTATCATCTTTATCTGGCTAACAAGTTTGCACCGCAGAGGATGGCAGCCTCTGGATTATGCTCTGTAGTGCTTTTTGTGTTTTTCTTTATTAACTCTGTTCTGCTCTGCTCTGCTCTACCATCCCTCTCTGGTAACATTTACCAGAGAAGAGCTCTTAAGCATCAGACTTTCAACTGCTCACACTATTCCACCGCTCCTTATCGAACCTGGAACTTTATTAGTTGGAGGCTCTGTCTGGAATCTACCGGAGACGCCGAAGGGGAAAGCGTGCTAGCGCTGGTTAAACTTAAGACAGCGGGGTTTTCGCACTGCGCTCCCTTCTATACACCTGCCGAATGTCCGCCCTCTGGCCCACAAAATGGATAAACTGCTGCTCCTCAACAGAACTAATTCGTACTTCTGCAGATCTGCCGCCCTCCATTTTACCAAGTCCTGGTTCACCGAGCACATCCTGTACAGCACACTTCACCTACCGGGATTTAATCTTTTCCATGCGGATCGCCTAAGGGAGCTCACGGGAAAAACAAGGGGAGGAGCACTCTGTCTCTACTTAAACGAAGGTTGGTGTACAGATGTCACAGTGTTGAAGAAATCATGCAGCCCTCACATACAGACATTATTTATAAACTGTAAACATTTTTATTCAGTTTTCCTCATTTATTCTGGTCGCTGTTTACATTCCACTTCAGGACTGAAAAAACATCCAGACTCCCTTCTCATTGTTCTTGGAGACTTCAACAGAGCAAACCTCAGCCATGAACTTCCAAAGTACAGACAGCATATTAATGTCCTGCCAGATTTGGTATACAGTCCACAATATATAATATGAACAGTAAGTAAGTAACAGCTCTGAAATAGAGAATGATGAATAAATGATAAGTGGTGACCGGTAAACAGGTGGCTGATTAGAGACAGAGTTACTGGGTTACTGCACAGGAATTGATCCTGACACTGTGAGAAAGAAGTCAATTGTTCATCAGATGGCTTGTGGGAAGAAACTGTTCCTGAGTCCCTAACAGAGGGGAGAAGTTGGAATAGGTTGTGGATCCGGGGTGAGATGGATAGTCTGTCCCTGACAGATCCAAACCAGACAGTGATGGAGGTGCAGAGGACAGACTGGATAATGGCTGTGTAGAGCTGGATCAGCAGCTTCTTAGGAAGGTTGAGCTTCCTGAGCTGGCGCAGGAAGTACATCCTCTGCTGGGCCTTTTTGATGATGGTGTCAGTGTTGGGCTCCTGAAGGATTCCACAGCAGACACAGGGCTGTTTAGAACGGTGATGGGGGGCAGAGTGGGGGGACTCCTCCTGAAGTCCACAATCATCTCCACAGTTTTGAGCGTGTTAAGCACCGGGTTGTTCTGGCCGCACCAGAGAGCCAGCTGATCAACCTCCCGTCTGTAGGCCGACTCAAACCGTCCTGTATGATGACCGTTGTGTTGTCGGCGAACTTCAGGGGTTTGACAGATAGGTCTCTTGATCTGTAGTCATTGGTGTAGAGGGAGAAGAGCAGGGGGAGAGCACATACAAGTTTGTGATCCACTGACAGGTGGAGGCCGGCACAGTAAGCTGGTTGAGGTTGGTGCTGAGGTTGTCCAGGATGATGGCATTGAACGCCGAGCTGAAGTCCACAAACGGGTTCCTTGCATAAGTCCCCGGAGAGTCGAGGTGTTGCAGGATGTAATGCAGTCCCAAGTTGACTTCATCATCCACTGACCTGCTAGCCCTGAAGGAAAACTGGAAAACTACCCCCCCCACACACTCCCCCCCTCTGTGCCACAGCACAGATCTCACCTGTTCACTGGACCCCATGCCTACTATCTTGGTCAAGGCATGCCTCCCTACCTTCTGTCCCATCATGATGGACGTCATAAACACCTCTTTGGTATATGGCTTGGTACCCTCCTGCGTCAAAACAGCTGCCATTACCCCTATTCTCAAAAAGCCCAGTTTGGACCCGGATGACCTCAACAACTACCATCCGATCTCCAACCTTCCCTTTCTGAGCAAAACAAAAAGAGCAGTCGCTGCCCAACTTCATCAATACATGTCCCACTATGATCTCTATAAACCCCTTCAGTCTGGCTTCAGAGCGCACCACAGCACTGAGGCCACCCTCATCAAAATCACTAATGACCTTCTCATCGCTGCTGATTCTGGACATATCAGTGTCCTCATTCTTCTAGATCTCTCAGCAGCCTTTGACACAGTTTCCCATACCATCCTTCTCAACCGTCTATCTGAATGTGTTGGCCTCTGTCATACCTCTCTAATATGGAACAGTTTGTCACCACAGACTCTCTACCCCCCGGCCCCAGTCAAACAAGGTGTGCCTCAAGGCTCTGTGCTTGGACTCCTCCTTTTCTCCTTATACATGCTCCCCCTTGGCCAGATAATACGCTGCCATGGCCTCAGCTTCCACTGTTATGCTGACGACACACAGCTGTATCTTAGCACCAAACCATCCACTCAGCTTCCCCCTCTGTCACTTGTTAACTGTCTGAATGAAATAAAAACATGGATGTCATCTAACCTACTCAAACTAAACAGCAGCAAAACAGAGCTAATGGTAGTGGCTCCCAAGCTGCTGCCTTCTACCACCTCAAAAACATCACCAGACTTTGACTTCACTTTCAGACTCTGTGGCAGAGTCACTCATCCATGCCTTCATCACCTCCCGCTTGGACTATTGCAATAGTGTCCTGTATGGGCTACCCAGCAAGATCCTGGACAGGCTACAATATGTCCAGAACTTGACTGCCAGGGTTCTCACTCACACTAGGACATGGCAGCACATCACCCCAATCCTCACAAAGCTTCACTGGCTGACGGTCAAATTCCGCATCACCTACAAAATCCTACTCCTCACCTATAAATCTCTCCATTCCCTGCACCCCAGTACCTATGTTGGATCAGATGTACGATACTTTGTAAAAAATATACTCCATTAACTTTCTATTATAGTCAATAAATTTGCAATCAAAAACTTCTCTGGAGACGGTCAAGAGTCGGTGCAAAAGAGTTTATTCCAAAACAGGACAGGTAAACCCGTACAACATCCCTGCAGGGTGGAGTCAACCCTGTGGTCTGCAGCCTTCTGGGCTGGTTTGCCCCCTCCTCTCCTTATGGTGAACTTCTGCTTTTATGCTGCTTACACATGTTGTTTTACCAATTAACAATGTTTTCCAGCTGTCATTTATTACTTTGACTTTCTAAATTTTTATATTACTGGATAAGAAGTTCACCATTTACATTTCAACTTCAGTCTCACCATATTTTTTAAACGTTATGCATGCTTAATTTGACACACAATTATATTTTTAAACAATTAATATAAGAATAACATAAGTAATTTTGCATCGTTCATTAATGCTTGGTTTCTCACAGCAATCTTGATGTTTGATGCTGGCTGTTTTCAGCTTTCTGCTTATCAGAATCAGAATCAAAATCAGCTTTATTGCCAGGTATGTGTACACATACGAGGAATTTGACTCAGGATTGTACATTGCTCATGCTTACCATCTCTCTGTCGCGTTTTCATTAAGCATCTGACGTTTTTTTTGGTCATCCACCATCTGACTGGATTTTAGTAAGCCTCTGTCACTTTTTCTGTCATCAGAAATTCATTCAGCAAGTTTATTCAAAGTTCACACAGGCTGTAATAATCAGAGGTTAGAAGTTGACAATCAAACCCTTAATTAGTAATTAAACATGTTGTCTTAATATCAGCAGACTAATACATCAACAGTTCCTCATATAATCATAACAGTAGATAACAGCAGAACAAAGCATACACTTGTCACAGCAGATTTTGAACACCTGCAGCCTCTCCTGAAGTCATAAATCTACAGTAGATGACAGTTGGACAAGGCGTGCATGGTCTCAGTGTCTGCAGTCAATGCTCCCACTCAAGGATCTTAACCACATCTAGGTAAAAAGAAAATGATTAAGAATAATTAATACTGATTAAGGATAATAAAATGATTAGAAATTATGAATTAAGAATGATTACTTATTAATACTGAGTAAAGATAATAAAATGATTAAGAATGATTAATGATTAATACTGATAAGGATAATCACTGATGACTGTTTCTTGACTGATGTCTGTTTTTTTGTCTGCACTGCTCTCCCTCTCTGTGTCCTAAGCATGCCCTCTGCTGATCATGCTATTTTAACCATAACCTGACTTTGTGGAATAAGCTGGTGTCTTTTGTGTGTGCTATACAGGACATTCTTACTGTCATGGACTATGTTGATGTATGTTTTGTAACACAATTTTCACTAATTCTGCTTCTACATTTTCCTTTTCTAGTGTTTTTGATGATGCCTTGCTGTGCTTCACTCTGCTCCCAAAGCACACGTGCCTGCTTACACACACGTGCTACTGCTGAGCCTTGTCAGTTAGATACAAAAGGACACATATACTCAGTGCTATAGAGTTTTAACACTGTGATCCTAACTTTACACTATAAAATAACACTTTAAATGATGACAATGTAGACCACCATTGCTCTAGTAATTAATGTCGGTAATGTTATTAGTAACAATTTAATATAGCTATATGCTCTAAAATAATTCACAACACCTACTGGACCTTTTTCACCCCTACATCCCCTGGCGGAACCTGCGGTCCACCGACAAGGGCTTGCTCTCTGTCCCCCACACCAGACTGCGGACTTCTGGGGACAGAGCCTTCAGCATCACAGCCATCACCCTCTGGAACTCCATCCCCACAGAGATCCGAAATGCTCCCTTTCTGGACACCTTCTAACCTCCTAAAAACCCATCTCTTCACAAAGGCATTCAACCCTGAATGACTTTTGTTGTCTCTGTAGTTATGTGTAAGGCGTCCTTGGGTCCCGGGAAAGGCGCTATAAAAATATAAGTTATTATTATTATTCTTATTGTGGAGCGTGTTAGATCCCGAGTCACACCTGTTCAGGAGGTACTGGACCAGCTCTTAAAGGGGTCTTAAAGGGTCCGATCCTCTAGGCCTATGGGTATTACCCTAGTAGGTATGACTGAGGACTGTTTAAGCTGGTGTCGAAGAGATTCGCCTGGCTTCTAACTGTCTTCTTCCGAACGCCTACCCTGCTTACTCTGAGATAGCACCTTACTGAATAGCCCTAGAGCCAGATACCACCCCAGCCACGCCCGTTAACGACAGCTCTCTTCTTATTGATCAGTGCACTTGGTATGGTTGCCAGGTTGGTATTTAGTGGCCAGGAAAATAGGCCCCAAGGATAAGTTAATTTCAGTGGCTAGAGCAACCTATAAGAACCTCAAAGATGTTAAACACACTTTACCTAATTGATTACTACCTTAGTGAGGAAATAACTTCAATGTCGACTATCGTTCTTAAAATGCAGTGATTATATATTTTATTGCATAAAGTTAGCAAGGGCAAGCATACAACTAAAATTGGTTAACATGAGTAAAAATAATAAAACTGTTTAAAATTCAAAACCTGATACGAATAGCTGAGCTTGAGTGTTTTTGGTTATCTTCTTTTTGGAGAGAAAGGGAGGGGAAGGAGTTGTCCTGCAGTGAAATCCTTCCTCCGCTGCGGGGCTGCGGACTCCGGAGGAGACTTGAGGCTTTGTCCAAAGCCCTCTACCGTCTGTCGAAGTCTTCAGTCTTTGTTGCAGTTGAAAAGGAGAAAATCTTCAGAGTCCGATGATTCTTCAGTTGTCTTGGCTGTTATGGTTATCCTCCGTGGCGCGATCTGTTGATGCTTTGCTGAAGAAATCTCTGAAGCGTTCTCTAGATGTTAGTTGTTCAAATCCCCAACTCTTTGGCTCTTGGTCCGATGCTTGGTGGTCCTGCTCAGCGACCGATGCCTCTGAGATCCGCCGAGGAATAACCCCGATCTCTTTCTGGCTTCTCTTTATATATCCTACTCCGTGGCTGATTTCTTTGTCATATCAGCCACCACCCCTATCCTGTCTACGTGACTACTGGCACATAGATTGTTCATTTGTTTCAGAGATGTCCTTGTTTGGTCCACTTATTTCCCCTACTGACCTTTCCCACTCAATGACTCACAGTCATGAGGCGGTCACACTCAGTCCAGTATTTCGCAACAAGCTTCAACATGTCCTAACATATTCCTTCAATCACATCTATCATTACATGCACATTTCCAATCAATACTTATCAAATCATGACATTTTCATACCATAGTTACTAATTTTTAATTTCTTTAGTAATTCCTTTATAATACGTCTAATACATCATTCTACTGATTGCTATACTTATCACACTTAACACATCACATTCATTTGGAAAGTAC
This sequence comes from Micropterus salmoides, assembly GCF_014851395.1. Lineage (NCBI taxonomy): Eukaryota > Metazoa > Chordata > Actinopteri > Centrarchiformes > Centrarchidae > Micropterus > Micropterus salmoides. Next base: position 31,671,619 of record NW_024041151.1, on the reverse strand, counting down.
CTGATTCTCCTCTAGGTTATTTTGTTTCTTATAGTCTCTTGTGTTATTCAGTCGGAAAGTACCTTGCATTCCCATGGCCTTTAATGGGCCCTTTTTAGAGTGTTGTTAGTGCGCAGGGATCTCAATCTACTTGACACCCCCTCCTTGAGATCACTTGCTGCCTTGGTTAATCATCCGTGAGCATGAGTTCTTCATCGTCATACACCGCTTCAAAGAGCACATCGAGGTCTGGGGGTGATAGGGGCCGGTTCCATTGATCCACGACGACGAACTCATCAAGGCACGGGGTGTGGAGACCTGAGTAGCCCCCAGGCAAGGTGACTTCGCCTGCCTCGGGCTCCTGGTGCGTTGATGAGGATCCGTCTGACGGTGCCTGGGTATCCTGCTGCTCCTCGGGTGGCTCGTTCTCGGAGTCCAACTTCCATGTGTCATTAGGGGATGTCCTGCTGGAAGACCGTATGGGTGCAGGATTGCCGCTGAAGGGGCCGTCGAAGCATGGTTCTAGTTCAATAATCTCCTCCATGTGGTTCTCCCAGCACCATACCATCCAGTCCGTCTGGACCCCGGCATCCCTTGTCGAGGGTTGATTGGCCGTTGTGGCCCTGTTTGCAGGTATTCTTAGCTTGGGTAGTTTTGGGCTTATCAGTACGAATCTTCCGTCGGTGAGATGAGCTGTGGACACCCTGGTTCCGTCATCATATTCCCACATCTTGGTATATAGGGTGTGGTAGTCGCAGTCAGGATGGATGGCATATATCATGCTCGCCCCTTTCTCGGCTCTTAATGAACTCCATACCGCTGTAGCATATGCCTCCACTTCTATTACTGCTTCTGTGGTAACTTCTGGTAGGTCTAACTGATCTTTGAGAGCACGATGCCCCTTGCAAGCTGGATGGTGAAGTTGCGCCTATAGCACTCCGTACAGCATAAGGCTGGGATGACATCCCAGAGGAGCTGGGTCTGTCTTAAAGTGATGCCACAGTGGATACATCTTGCTCCGTCCTGCATGGTATAATAACACAAAAGGTTTAGTGCTAACAATTATATAGTAAATGCAAGCAAGCAAGCAAGGCCCTTTGCTCTTGGGTCCTTTTTAGTTAGGGCCCCTAGCACGCCTTCGAGCCAATGCGGCCAGCCATGGTGATTGCAGAGCAGGTGGTGGATATAGTTAGATACAGCCAACGCCTTCTTCCTCTTTTTTGGAGTGCGCTCGTCAAAGCGATTACATATGCCAGCAGGCCTAGGGTCATCAGGGCCTCGCAGGCAATGTTCGCGATCTTCAGTGGTGTGCAGAATACGGTTAGGGAGTCTAGGATCATCCAGAACACAACGGTTGCGCCTTGGCAGATTCCTAGCCGATCTATAGCTATGTGGAAGCGACCCAGCATGTAGGTGACAAACAGTGACATCGCTAGGTCACGCATCCCGAACCATAAATTAATGGTTATCAATTTAGCGCACCCCTGCATTAAAGCCAGGAATCTCAGGGGCTGATCTGGGGACCATCGGCCCATACAGCAGTAGAGGAGCCATATGGTCAAGATAGTAGTAAACTCTAGAGTACTCACTCTAAAGAGAGCCGTAGTGGTAAAGTCGGTGGTATTGTTGGCCAAGTTTCTTCTATATTCTCTTCCTTTGTTGTCTTTCGTTATTGGTGCTGCTGCCGTTGTCAGATCAGGAACTGCTTGTGGCCCAGGCGTGCTTGCTCCCTGTTTTTAAGGGCTTCGTTACTCCTCCTCCTTCCGGAGGAGGGGTTTCTCGTCTTCCTCTTTTTTCGCCTGCCTTTCTCCACAGGGGTGTAAGGCTGCATTGACTCCTCCCTTAACTACAGCCACTGCTATTGCACCAGTGATAAGGAGTCCTACTATCATTTACAGATAGGGCCAAATTTTAGCAAACAGACTGCCCATCCAGCCTGTCACCACCCCGAATCCTTCTTCTATGATCTCTGCTGTCTCTTCTATTGCCGTGGTAATGGCTCCAGTGACTGCTATTCCCAGTCGTTCATACCAAACACACTCATGTTCCTTCTTGCCCTCGCCGCATTGCATCCAATGCTCTTCTGGCGAGTGGCAGGTTCCGTTGTTGTAGAGCCCATTGGGTCATTTCTTTCCCTTCGCACAGGCTTTTCCGGAAGGCATGTCCTTCGGCTACAATGATTGTGGGGTTTGCTACAAATGGCACGATTATCCCTTGCACCTCCTTCCTTTTTGACATTCCATGTCCCAGAATGGCTCTGGCACATCCAACTCGTGGGGGAAACGATCTGATCCATTTGTTCTGTATCTTTGTCCACACTATCTGGTGCCCATAGGTGTCATATTCCTCCTTGTAGAATGATTGGCAGTGATCCTTCCATCCTGGGACTCCTTGGCAATGCTGTCTGGCTAGGCTGGTGGTATACGTGGTATTAGCTTTGTCACATGTCAGGCTCCAAGGTCGTGGACTCACAAAGGGTATAGGCTTACTCCATACCCCTGGCCAGATGTCTCTGTCTTTTGCATACACCGTGGCTATGTATTGATATTTTACCCAGTAGTTGCTTGACTGTGCTAGGCAAGGTATCAACCATTGTTCCACTTCTGCTTGTTCCATACCCCACCAGGTGGAATCGGTGCTCCTTGTGTGTCCCTCAGTCCAAGCTTGCAGTACCCCTTTTACCGTCTTGTTACTTTTTATTCCGCTGCAGTCATGAATCCATTCCCCCCAGCCTCTGTTTTGGACCTGGTTTATTGGACAGCGGGGCGATTTTCCAGTATTAACATATGCAGTACCATTCAGCCCTTCAAAGATCTTATCAGCCACACATTGGTCGATTTTTCTGAAGTCCTCTTTTGGTGCGGAAATCAGTTCATCTGGGCTTTTTGGACATACCATCACATAATATCTGTCTGGTACGGCCCCTTGAGACCCAATCCTGTCCACGCGTACCCTGCCGGGAAGCTTCCTATGAAATGCTTCAGTGGAGTTATCCATAACCAGGGCAGGGTCGCGTTGAGCCAATTTTCATGGAATGCATTGGGTACGATCCTATATTCCACTTTATGGATCATGAACCAGGGTTTTGTAGCCGGGGTAACTACAATGTAGTTCTGTGATTCACAGTTTTTGTTCACGTTCCAGAAACATCGAGCAAGTTGTGTCAGTTGCTTATACACACAGTCCCTGGTGATGTTTCTCAGACGGTCTTGGTACTGGCTTGTCTTGGGACTGAAGTCCGGGTCTAACAGTCTCATCGTTGAGCCCTGTATTGGTATCTTGAGTGGTTGGGCTGTTCCCGGTGGTTGGGTGGTCAACCTCAACGAGGTAGTTAGCGTTGGGTTTTGGGTGGAGTTGCCATCATTAGTGGTGTTCTTTTGGTGCAGAATCCTTCCGTTCCTTCTTCTGGGCTTTAAGCACTTACTACGCTCACAAGTGAGTTTGTAATGTCCCCAGAACTCCCATTTTGGAAGTACCGTCAGGCAGTTGTCGTTCCGTCCTGCAGCGGGGAAAACCACCTCTTTTTCCCAGTAGCCTTCGCTTTCTAGCCCTGGAAAGGGTCTGCAACCCCAAGTGCAGTACCATCCTGGCTCCCCATTCTCTGCGCGTATCCACGTGCATCTCACCTCTTTGGTCTCCTTCTTCTGCAGTTGTAACATTCGTAGCATGACTCCTTAGTTTCCTTCAACCTGTATATCTTGGAGGAGTTCTGTGCCTGCCGTGACATTTTTTGTTCTTGTGCTGTTTTGGGACACCTGGGCTTCTTTAAGTGCTTCCAGCTTCCAACCTGTGAGGTTGGAGGTTTGGTTCTTGTCCCATACCTTTACGATATTTCTTGTTGTTACTGTCCAACAAGCCTGTTGGATAGTTTTAGTTGTTCCATGCTGGACCCTGTTATGGGTTAGGGCCCAGGGATGACTGCCATAGTGATACAGGATAGTCAGGACCACTACCAGTCCGACTATTACTGTTAGAATCTTGGTAGTCAACAATAAGCAAAAAGTCCGTTTTCCGTTGGTCCGTCGTTGCCGTGGTCGTTGCTGCTGTTCATCAATGCCTTCTAGTCCGAATTCATGCATGTCTGGTGGGGGCTGGCTCCCGGTGGTCCTTGGGATCTTTCCCCAGTTTTGGGTCTCCAGTAGTGGGAGATCCATCCTCCCTCTATCGAGTAGGACCAAAGTCGCTTGTGCTTCTGTTGGTCCTTGGTAGTTGGAGTGTTGGGATCCTTGTGCTTCAGGCGTGTGATTCTAGGTGTTGGTCCTCGCCTTTCTCCGTCTTCCCTTGATTTGGTGATTCGTCCCTCCAAGAGTGCTTCATATATTGGAGAGGGGTACTTGAGCTGTGGGTCCATCCCCCGCCACACCCACTTGTAGGACATAACTATGACGTAGCTTAGTTCAGGTGGGGGTCCCTGGGCGTATATTCTTGTTGATCCTGTGTCGACGATGAGGTCCTGGCACCTCTTCCAGTGTTCAGTCCCGGTACCCCTTGTTTGTGCAAGCTCAACGTATGGAGGCGCTGGCCGACCCTCGAGAGTGCCTTCTGTTGGTTTGATGTCGAGCGCTGCAATGAGGGCTCGGGCTTCTTGCCGAAACCCCCCTCGTATGCTCAGTTCATAGAACGGATCTCCGAGCTTGATTGCGCATGGGCCTGTCCTTCTTTCATAGGGTCTGAGGTGTAGATCTTGATTCTCGATCACATAGCACTCCGGGTTCTTTAGTCGGTGTGACATCTGTCGACTCATTTCTGGGCTGCTGGTCCATATAATTTCTGGTCCTAGACTCTCATCCACATAGGTGCCCTGTAGTACTTCAGTGTAATTGGGACCCCATCTGAGCTTGAGAAGGTTACCCCGTACTTGGAGGTTGACTGTGTTCAAAATCCAAGGGGAGGACTCTGGGCATGTGGGCACTGGTTGGAACCGCAGTCTCTTCTCGTATGGTCGGCATTTCTGTAAAAGGGCCCCATCTTTTAGCACCTCTGTATGCCGAGCCTTGTCCGGGATGGCCAATTTGTTATGCCTTGAGTACTCGTGATTACTACAAAAGTACCCTCCTGATCCGTTGTATAGCCCTGTAGCCTCAAAGTCTCTCCTCGGCCAATCCAGCCAATCTCATTTGGCATTTTGAGGAATGGAACCTTTTTTATACCACTTCTTCCATTAATGGTGAATAGATCTATCTTGACTTGTTTCTCTTTGTTCTTTTTCGGCATTGTGTACAGTCAGCTTCTCCTTCTTCTTTGCTTTGCTTTACTTGTTCGATGTCGCCTTATCTTTCGTTCTTCCTCCTCCAGACAAGGACCGTTGGAACCACGCCCTGAGGCGCTTTGCGGGCACTTCTCTATCTGGTGTTGTGGCAGCGATTCTTGGTTCCGCCACCTCCTCTATGACTTCAAAGTCTGCTCCTACCGAGTATATCCCCTTAAATGGCACCACGACCATCCTGACCCGTATTTTTACTTTCAGCGTTTGGTCCGGCCTTATGGGCGCCACTCCTCCTGGTACTTGCATCACGCCATTTCTGTACCACCCTTCTGGAGTGACATGGTATTCTGCGCTTTTCCCTTTTGCTTTGGCCCCTGAGTTTCCCCAGGCGTCAATACCAGTGACACTGTAGTACAAGTTAGTACCTCTGGCCCCTTCTTCTTTTGGTACCTCTGATAATTCTTCTGACGGGATGTCGGGATTTTTTACTACCTCTTCAATCAACTTGCCCCAGGTGGTCAGTTCCCAAGGGCCTTCCCAGTTCTTCGTGCGGGCCTGTTCACGGAGATCCTCTGGTAGCGTTTCCAAGCCTGTAGTGTAGCCTGGTCGTGCTGGGTCTCGGAACACCCTTAACACCAATGGTGCTTGATTTGTGGAAAATGGAGGGCTTGCCACCTGCCCATATTGTGGGTTGTACGGCCACCTTTGTTGTACTGCTTCTCCTAGGAGGGTCTGCCTTCCCAGTTCGATCGTCAACTCAGCCAGAGTGCGGTGTTCTTCAGCACTGGCAGAGCACAAGTGTGGGTAGAGGGCTGGCGCAGACAGACCGGTCCCAGGCTGTTCCCGTGACCCGAATCCACTCGGTTCTTGAGCTTTAGTTGGTTTCTCAACCGCTGCCCAATTCTTCTCCTGAGGTGGTGCTTCGAAGGCCTCTAGTGGATCCAGAAATCTCCGTACCTGCCATCCTTTAGCTCTTCCTACCTGTAACAGTCTTCCATTCCTTAGCTGAAGAGCGCATCCTCCACAGTGTTGGATGTTCTGTCCGTCCCATTGGCAGGTGCAGTCCGCTGGTTCCATCTTCACCCCCCGCAGGTCCCACTGGGTCAGGATTATTAGCCTTGGCAACATCGTCACTCGACATATCCCACAAACATAGGCATCCATTACCTTAACTGGTTTGTAATACATGCCTCTAAACTCACTTTTCGCCCCATTGGGCTTGATCGGCTTCGTGCTCCCAGGTCCTTCCCATTGGACCGATAGCGTTGATGGTTTCATGCAGACAACACAAGAGTTGTCGACCTCTCTCCATTCCAATATCTCCCTCTCTTCAGACAGGAATCCTTCTTTTGCGCATCTCAGCTTTCTCAGTCCTCTGCCTGCCCAGAGTCCTGAGGTCGTTCTCCTTAAGGCAACCACCCCATAGACAGTGGCCAATATGACGTAGGGTGGTAGGTTCTGTGTGTTATTGGCCATTCTTGGTTCCTGGTTTGCTTCTCGCTTGGAATTGGTTTCAGCTGCTCGACTCCTTGGATTCCTTTCTTTTTTAGTAATACTGTATTACTGTCTAGTATTTTCTCTACTATGTCAGATACTTCGTACTTAGCTTTAACTGCAGTGTTCATAGGGTGATCTCTGGCTTTCACCCACACCCTCTGTCCGACGTGGAATGGGATTTTCAATCCTGGTACCATCTTTTTATCCTCAGAGCCCCGCCCCACTTCCTGTGACTTGAAGGGGCTATGATTCAGCTCACTGGAAGGGGAGGGCCTATCCGCTCGGCTTCTGTCGTTCAGTGCCCTCCCTATTTCCAGGGCTTGGGTGCTCCATTCCTTGTTGTTGACATTCTTCCCAATCCAGTTTTTTACTAGGCTGATGGTTCGTTCGACCACCCCGTTTGCTTGTGGGGTGTAAGGGTGGCGAATACGTCCTCATCACCCCACTGCGATGGCACCATTGATCCACTTGTGAGTTACGGAAATGAGTACCATTGTCCGTTCGCAACTCTTTCGGCACGCCCAAATGAGCGCATGCTTGGTCTAGCATACTGACCACACTGCTACCGTTAGCTTTCCTAACCGGCTTGATGATCACATACCCTGACATGGAGTCAACTAACACTAAGAGGTACTTCTCGCCTCTTCTCCCGGTCACCCCCATTGGGCCAGCTACATCCATGCATACTGACCCCCATGGAATGGTACTTTTTATGGTTAGGCCTTCCACCCTCTGTCCCCTACGACCTGCGTTGTACTGACCACATACTTCACAGTCTTTGAGGACTCGGCGGATCTGGCCCCCAGGAATCCAAAGTTGCTGCTTCTCCAACTCCTTCCGTGTGGGCATGGCACCAGCATGGCCCAGCGCTTCATGTACGGCCTGCACCACTTCCATCACGGACTCTTTTGGGACTACCCTGCCTTTGGGTGTCTCGTCCCACTTCTCGATCCCGACAAAGACGATTTTCCTTTGCTGCACATAGCGATCCACTTCATCGTTTCCTCGCCAGTGAGCCCCTTCTTTTCCATGAACCCTTTGATGTACCACATCTAGGTCCATGTTCATCCGTAGTCCGGCTATTTTCTTCCACAAATCTTGATGGGCTACCATCTTTCCCTTGGCACCCCCAAAACAGTTTTCTTCGACTATGGTGAGTTCTTCTTTCAGGGCTTGTGCGCAGTAGTAACTATCCGTTATTACTCTTGCCCTCTTTATCTTGCGTTTCCCTAACTCTAGGAGTCCTTCCAGTATTGCTGTTACCTCACCTGAGCCCTGCCTTTTTGCCGGTGCTGTTCTTCTTCATTGAGCTTCAGAATGAAGCCCCAATAGGCCGTGTTATCTTGTCCTTTTTTTGATCCGTCGGTGTATAAGGTCCACTCGTATGGCCTTTCCTCTGCTGGTTGCTGCTTCTGTTGTTTCTTACTGTCTGGTTGGGCTGGTCCTATTTCAAGATCTGGGTCCAGCAAAATGTCTTCCCATCTTCCCCATCTTGTGTTCGTGGCCTTGGTGCTCTCAATGGTGCCTTTCCTCAGATAACGGTGTACCTGACTCTGAGCTATTACTTTAATCCCCTGGCCTTGGGCTAGCTCTTTCATGGCTCCCCAATATTTGGCTAGTTCTTTCTCTTCTTGAGGGAATTTCTGCTCCACCGTGGATAGGGTATAGCTCCACAAGGTCACCATACCCCCTCCTTCGTTTTTCACCTTCACCACAGCATCATTGTCCTCGCAACTTACTTCGGCCACGAGCCTGGTGTTGAGGCTCCTAGGTTCCAGCCTGACCGCCTCTTTTATGGCGCATACAACCTCTCGAGATTGTCTTGGTCCTGGGCCGTCCAAACCCAGTTTTCTATACACTGCTCCTCCTCCTCATCTATCTCCTTCTTCCTCAAGCAAGCATATAGAGGTTTGGCATACATCTGGTAACTCGGAACATGATCCCTCACATAGTTGCAAAGTCCCAGGATTTTCTGCAGGTCATTCTCCGATCTTGGTGGACTGATCTGGTCCAGCTTCTCTCGATACCCGTCTGAGAGCCCCAAGTCTGTTGCAACTTGGAACCCTAGGTAGTTCACTTGAAATCGCCCGAATTAGCATTTCTTTAAGTTCAGTTTTAGTCCTGCTTCTGTGAGTCTTTCCACCACCTTCTGCAGCTTCTCCAGATGTTCTTCTTCTGTGTCATCGGCGATGAACACGTCGTCTATGTAGATGGTGACACCTAGGTCCGCTAGTACGTCCATTACCGCAGCCTGAAACACATTTGGTGAGTTCTTATAACCCTGTGGGAGGCGCTGCCACACGTAAGCTTTCCCTTTATGCGTGAAGGCTGTCTTGCCTTGTGACTGTTTGGCCAACCTCAAGGAAAAGAACCCGTTCGCTAGGTCAATACAAGACTTGTATTTTTTGACCTGCAATGTCTTTAGGGCCCCTTGTGGATTGATCAGACTCGGTTGGCTATTGTTCTTCGGTTGAGGGCCTTGAAGTTAATCACTGGCCGCCAGCCTCCCCCTGCCGCTTCTGGCTTCTTCACTGCCTGGATAGGGCTGTTGGTGATAGGGTTAGGTTCTTCTCTGATGATCCCAAGGGCGCTGAGTTCTTTAACGATTTTGTCCATCTCTCTGACTGCTCCTGGGTTCAGTGGGTACTGTCGAACCGGTGGGTGGACTCCACCCTCGATCGTGTGGACGTACTTCAGTCCCAGGTCCCCGCAGTCGTTCTTAAAGTGGGCCACGCCTGCGACGTTGATTATTTGCCTCAGTTTCCTTTTTCCGTTTTGCGAAAAATCACTCTCTTCTAGCTTCTGCTCGGTGGTGGCTGGTATGTCTACTGGCTTGTACCAGTCCTCTGTCGCCGCTTCATCCAGGGTAGGAGTTACTCGTATTACTCCGGACTGTAGCATGGTTAATCGTTGTCTCAATGATTTGTGACGTCTCTTTGGTGTGTGTAAATCTTTCAGATCTCTTGTGGTGATGAGATCATATGGGCCTTTCACCCATACTATTCCTTTCCAAATCCCAAATGGCAATCTCTCTACGGTCACGTTGGCAAATTGGACCTTTAGGTGTCCTCTTGTCTCAAGGTTTTTGCGGGTCATGGACACCTCTGCCCCCGAGTCCACCAAGTAGGGTCCTCCATCCACTTTAGTGTAGATATCGTCCCCCACCCAGTAGGCATTTTCCAGGGTGACCCGCACCTTTGATGCCATTACTTGCTTGGCCCTCCAGCCGTCATTTTACGGGCTTCTTGGAGGGCTTTTCTTTGTTCTGGTGTCAGCTTACGGAATTCTTCGTCTGGCAGGAATCCACCTTTCCGTGGCGCTGGAGTTGGTCTTGATGGTGCTGGGCCGGGCGTGGTCTTCTGTGGGGCTCCCTGGTTTCTCTGGTATGGGGTTTGAGGGTACTGTCTCGGCTGTGGTGTTGTAGGGGGTGGTCTGTTGTACTGCTCCCGAGTATTCTGCCTTGGGCCACTCCTTTCCTCTGCTCTGGCCCTAGGTCCAGACTCCTTTTTCCTTCTCTCTTCGTAATATTGGTGTTCCAGGTCCCACCCCTTCACAGCTGCATCCATTGTGGGCATGGTGGTGCTTTCTACCGGCATCCTTACAAAGGTCAGGTCCCCTCTTCTGCCTGATGTTACTTTCCTCAGAGGTTTCACGTAGCGTTGTGCCGGTATCTTCTGTTTTAGCACATGCCACACTTGAGCCAATGTTTGGCCCTCTTCTAGCCCTGCACAAGCCCTGGCAATGTGGTTGTCCTCATCATCCATGTCCTCCAGTACCAGCCTCTCATAAAGTTTCCGTGCTGGCTCGCTCTCATCGACTGGCTGATTGGTTATACTACTCAACCATAGCTTCTTGCCTCCTTCGTGGACAGTGCTCCCATCAACTAGTGGCCATACATCTTTCACGTAGTTCTTTGTGTCTTCGTTTGCTCTCTTAGGCCTCACTAGGGCCTGCAGAGTCTTGAATGCTTTGAAATGTTGGCCATCTGTCTGCATCTTGACGGGGCTTCCGTTGACGTCCGGTCTTGCCTGTAGAGCTGGTTCTTTAGGTTTTTCTTCTTCTTCGTCTGAAATATCCTGTTCCATTTCTTTTCTTGCTTTCTGTGCATATTTTACGGCTGCCTTCTTCATCCTTCGCAGCATGACATCATGCGCTACCGCCATGTATCCTGTCCTAAAGTTGTTGGTTAATTCTTTGTAGGCTGCCAAAGTGGGGAAACTAGGCATCATAATGATGTTAGCCCATTCCCCCATGGTGGCTGTTACTTCCAGAGTCTTTTTCTCTTCCAGCCTATCAGCCCATACTTCTGGTATGTGGTGATCGAGTTGTTCAACCTCGGGTATGTAGGCCTGTCTTCCGTCCCTCGTTTCCACTGGTCCCCAGGTAGTGTCTCGGGCAATGTTCTCTGAGGTTCGTCGCACACTGAGTACCTTCACTTCTTTTTTGTCCCCTTTACGGCGTCCCACTCTCAGCTCTTGATGTTCTGTCTGTTCCGCTACTGAGGGTACACTTTCCCCATCTTCTTGCTGGTCACTCTCTTCTCCTTGTGATTCACTAATTTCCTCCTCTGTAGCTCTGGGCTTTACCCAGTTTCCTTCTCTCGCCTCGGGGGATTTCTTTGGCTGAGGCCTGGGCTTTGGCAGGCTCAGCTCTTGCATCTCTTGGGCTAAGCTACTCACTTCCAGGTCCTCTTCTGCCTGTTCTGGTTGGGGCTCTTCATCTTCCCAATCCTCTGGTTGCGACGGCTTCATTAGACTCCTGTGCCTGGGGCTGGCCTTAGTCTGGTTCTCGTTGAGGGTAGAACGTGTACCCTGGGCTTTTGCTGGTGTCTTCTTTTTTCTCTGGGGGGACCAGGTGGAAGGTCCAGCTTCTGTCTCTTGCCACTTCATTTGGCGCACGACCCTCCCTTCTCGTTCAGCCGTCGTGGGTGAGGATAGTGTTGCCCATGGTGCCGGTTCATACCTTTCTTCTGACCTGGTCCTGCTCCGGGCTCGACTCCCTCCTTCCTTGCAGGGCTGCACGCTGGCTAACGCTTTCTGTTGTCGCTCTTGGTGTTGTTCCTTGGTGGTGATTACCATGAGCTCTCGTATTGTGCCCCACATCCCCGGCATTCGCAGGTATAACTTGGCAAGTCCCATTGCAGTTGTCTCAGTCTCTTCCCATGCCATGGTGTTTGACCTCAGGCCGTTGGTGCACAACACCACTCTTGTGAATTCTAACTCTCTTGCTCGGTCAAGACCCTGTTCTAGGGTTCTCAACATCTTCCCTTGGTATTCTTTGAACTCCGCAGTTCCCCGGTATTCGTCGATGGTTAGATGTATGACAGCATAGTAAGTGAGTTTCCCTCCACTCGTCACTATGACCCGTCTACTCTTCTCTGTCTCGCTCATCCTACGGGTTCTTCTGTCTTCAACCTCTCTCCGGTATTCTCCTCCGGCTAGACGGATTAGTTCTTTGCGGAACTTCCCATGATGTATCTTCAGGTTCTGGTGCGCTGTCATCTTTGTGATGGGATCGTACTTCTTGGAAGGGCTCACCAGGGCTGTGATTCGCCCCCTGTCCCATCCGTCGAGAACCTGGAGCCACCATTCGATCCAGGTCCGGATCTCTTCTTTGGTCTTCACCTTGTTGGGGCACCTCATAACCATTATCGCCTGCCTGTCGATACAGGCGTCAGCGTAATAGTACGCTGGGCTCTCCAACAACTCATTCACTTCTTCCTCCATTTGCCCAGGTGTCGCCCTTGTGCAGTATCTCTGGAGGTGCTCTTTAGTAGCAGGGCTCCATGTTTGAAGCCCGTCTCCGAACAGTATAATTCTGTGTGGCATTCTCAGCTCCACTTTTGGGGCCTGATTCTTTGGTGCCTCACTCTCAAGGTCTTCTGTTTCTTTCATCTCACCCAGCTGTTTTGGGTTATCTGCTGATGCCGCTGCCGCTGCCGACGCCTCTGTCATCTTTGTCGTCTCGAGTCGTCTGTTCCTCAAAGCCTCCCTTAGCGCTTCGGGTCAGGGATGAGTTGCAGACTGGTTGGCTATTCAGCGCCGTTCTGGGATGCAGCTTGGCTGCTCCTCTCGGTTGCTCTCTCCCCCGCTTCTCCCTCTGGATCTCTGCGGGTGGGTGATGCTGCTTCCTCTAGCAGGTCACCAGGCAGCTCCGCTTCTCTGCAGGGCTGCCCCTTCGAGTGTTCAGTCGGAATGTCTTCTCCCGCTGGACTCCTCGCTCTGGCGCTTGGCAGATGTCTCTCGCCTCACGCCTCTCTCTCGTCGGGGTTCTGCTTCAGGCTCAACGAATCCTTTCGTCGAGCCCCACGTTGGGCGCCACGTGTTAGATCCCGAGTCACCCCTGTTCAGGAGGTACTGGACCAGCTCTCCGTCTTAAAGGGTCCGATCCTCTAGGCCTATGGGTATTACCCTAGTAGGTATGACTGAGGACTGTTTAAGCTGGTGTCGAAGAGATTCGCCTGGCTTCTAACTGTCTTCTTCCGAACGCCTACCCTGCTTACTCTGAGATAGCACCTGACTGAATAGCCCTAGAGCCAGATACCACCCCAGCCATGCCCGTTAACAACAGCTCTCTTCTCATTGATCAGTACACTTGGTATGGTTGCCAGGTTGGTATTTAGTGGCCAGGAAAATAGGCCCCAAGGATAAGTTAATTTCAGTGGCTAGAGCAACCTATAAGAACCTCAAAGATGTTAAACACACTTTACCTAATTGATTACTACCTTAGTGAGGAAATAACTTCAATGTCGACTATCGTTCTTAAAATGCAGTGATTATATATTTTATTGCATAAAGTTAGCAAGGGCAAGCATACAACTAAAATTGGTTAACATGAGTAAAAATAATAAAACTGTTTAAAATTCAAAACCTGATACGAATAGCTGAGCTTGAGTGTTTTTGGTTATCTTCTTTTTGGAGAGAAAGGGAGGGGAAGGAGTTGTCCTGCAGTGAAATCCTTCCTCCGCTGCGGGGCTGCGGACTCCGGAGGAGACTTGAGGCTTTGTCCAAAGCCCTCTACCGTCTGTCGAAGTCTTCAGTCTTTGTTGCAGTTGAAAAGGAGAAAATCTTCAGAGTCCGATGATTCTTCAGTTGTCTTGGCTGTTATGGTTATCCTCCGTGGTGCGATCTGTTGATGCTTTGCTGAAGAAATCTCTGAAGCGTTCTCTAGATGTTAGTTGTTCAAATCCCCAACTCTTTGGCTCTTGGTCCGATGCTTGGTGGTCCTGCTCAGCGACCGATGCCTCTGAGATCCGCCGAGGAATAACCCCGATCTCTTTCTGGCTTCTCTTTATATATCCTACTCCGTGGCTGATTTCTTTGTCATATCAGCCACCACCCCTATCCTGTCTACGTGACTACTGGCACATAGATTGTTCATTTGTTTCAGAGATGTCCTTGTTTGGTCCACTTATTTCCCCTACTGACCTTTCCCTCTCAATGACTCACAGTCATGAGGCGGTCACACTCAGTCCAGTATTTCGCAACAAGCTTCAACATGTCCTAACATATTCCTTCAATCACATCTATCATTACATGCACATTTCCAATCAATACTTATCAAATCATGACATTTTCATACCATAGTTACTAATTTTTAATTTCTTTAGTAATTCCTTTATAATACGTCTAATACATCATTCTACTGATTGCTATACTTATCACACTTAACACATCACATTCATTTGGAAAGTACCTGATTCTCCTGTAGGTTATTTTGTTTCTTATAGTCTCTTGTGTTATTCAGTCGGAAAGTACCTTGCAGTCCCATGGCCTTTAATGGGCCCTTTTTAGAGTGTTGTTAGTGCGCAGGGATCTCAATCTACTTGACAAGCGTTTGAAGCAGGAGGGAACTTCACACAGCTCCAGTGATCTGTTGAAGATCTGAGTGAAGAAGTGAGGGGGGGTGCGAGCGTGGCAGTCAGGGGAAGGTGACTGTTTGAAGATGGTGTTGGAGCGGGGGAGAGGTGTGACTGTGGGCTTTTCAAACCTACAATAAAAGCTATTCAGCTCGTCTGCCAGTCGTTGTGTACCAGCAGGGTTGGGGGATGGTCTCCTGTAGTTGGTGAGTGTCCGCAGGCCTTTCCACACTGACGCAGGGTCGCTGGCTGTGAAGCTTTTGGTCGGCACACACGTCCTCACAAAAACTGATGTAAGATGTCACAGTGTCAGTTAGTTTGTCCAGGTCAGTGGCTGCAGCCTCAAAAACACTCCAGTCATTACAGTCAAAGCAGGCCTGGAACTCCAGCTTCGACTTGTTGGTCCATCTTTTCACCCTCTTTACGACAGGTTTAGCAGATTTTAATTTCTGCCTGTATGTCAAGATAAGATGAACCAGACAGTGATTAGAGAGTCCCAGGGCTGCACAAGGAACAGAGTGATAGGCGTCCTTTAATGTAGCAGTGGTCCAGTGTGTTAGTATCCCTGGTGGGTGCTGTCTGTACTTTGGAAGTTCATGGCTGAGGTTTGCCCTGTTGAAGTGCCCAAGAACAATGAGCAGGAGTCTGGATGTTTTTTCTCCACATTAGTTATCTGGTCGGCCAGGTGTAATAACACCTCACTAACACGGGCCTGTGGTGGAATGTAAACGGCGACCTGAACAAACTAGGAAAACTCACGCTGTGAATAAAAAGGTTTACAGTTTATGAATAATGTTTCTAAGTGAGGGCTGCATGATTTCTTCCAACACTGTGACATCTGTACACCAACCTTCGTTTATGTAGATACAGATTCCGCCTCCCCTTGGTTTTCCCTGTTTTCCGTTATGCAATCTACACAGAAGAGATTAAATCCCGGTAGGTGAAGTGTGCTGCCCTGGATGTGCTCGGTGAGCCAAGACTCAGTAAAACAGAGGGCGGCAGATCTGCAGAAGTCCGAGTTAGTTCTGTTGAAGAGCAGCAGTTTGTCCATTTTGTTGGACATTCGCCAGGTGGATCGAGGGGAGTGCAGTGCAAAAACCCCGCTGTCTCAGTTTAACTAGTGCGCCAGCTCGCTTCCCCCTGCGGCGTCTCTGGTAGGTCTCATACAGAGCTGCTCCTCCTCCAACTAATAACTCAGGTTCAATTCTAGGTTCGATAAAGAGCGGCGGAAAACAGAGTTTATAAACAAAAACACAAAAAGCACTATGGAGCGTAATCCAGAGGCGGCTGTGATTTGAAATTTATTGTGAAAATTGTGAATCATATGACAATTTTTTGGCCATATCACCCACCCGTACTTACACACAAAAAAAGCAACATCCCATCCTCCATACACCAACACCAGTTTGCTTATAGGGTAAACAGGTCAACTGAAGACCTTGGCCTCTACATCCATCTGTGCAACTGGATTCTGGATTTTCTTACCAACAGACCACAAACAGTGTCCATAGATAAGCACTTCTCCTACCCTACAATACTGAACATTGGAGCACCACAGGGCTGTGTGCTGAGCCCACCCCTATACCTTCTTCAGGCACGACTGCACACTCATCCATGACTCCAAGATCATTATCAAGCTTGCGGATGACACCACAGTGATAGGTTTGATCTCAAAAAACAACGAGACGTTGGAAACCTGGAGAAGATGTGGATAAACCTGGAGAGCATCAGCATCAACAATGGAGGCAGTCCAGAGTTTCAGATTCCGTTGAGTCCACATCAGCCATGACCTTTGATGGTCTATCAACACAACAGCGATGACCAAGAAAGATCTTTAGAGGCTTCACTTCCTGAGGAACCTGAAGAAAGCTCAACTCCCACAACAGCTGTTCTTCTACAGATGCACCGTTGAGTCAACACATACTGCATTACAGCATAGTAATCTGGCTGCACCTCTGAGAACAGGATGGTCCAGCACATCATCAAAATGGCTGAGAGGATTACCGACTCACAGCTTCCAGCACTAGAAGAAATCTATAGAACCCACTGTAGCTGCAAAGCCATGAGCATCCCTGACCAGGATGAAGAATAGTTTTTACCCAAATAACTGTCCTTTATTTGTTCAGTTCAATTACATCCATCCTCAATCGCTTATCCTGCGTACAGGGTCATGGGGGGGGTGGAGCCTGACATCAGGCGAAAGGCGGGGTACACCCTGGACATCGCAGGGCCACACATAGACAAACCAGTCACACTCACACAAGGACAATTTAGGGTCACCAATCATCCTCATGTGTTTGGACGGTGGGAGGGAGTCGGAACACCTGGAGAGAGCATGCAAACTACACAGAAAGGACAGGACGACTGGGGTTCGAACCCGGAACCTTCTTGCTGTGAGGCAACAGCTATCCACAAGGCCACTGTGCTGCCCTCAATTCAATTCAATTCAATTCAATTGCACCAATTCATGACAAATGTAATTTCATAGCACTTTTTAGAGAAGCAGTGCAAAGAACCTAACACAGGAGTTTTATGGACTTATTCGAGCAGCCTGATGATAAAGAATTGCAGTGATCCAGCCTAAAAGTAACAAATGCATGGACTAACTTTTCCACATCCTTTTAAGACAGTATGTTCTCAATTTTTTCAATGTTACATAGGTGAAAAATAGCGATCCTGGAGGTTTGTTTTATGTGGTAGTTACAACTACATCTTTCGATAATGCGTCTCGGAGGTGTTTGGGCCCAAGTACAATAACTTCTGTTTCATCTGAGTTTAACAGTAGAAAATTGCAGGTCATCCAGGTTTTGACATCCTGAAGGCACACTTGAAGTTTGGCTAACTAATGAGTTTCATCTGGCTTGATCGATAGATATAACTGAGTATCATCTGCATAACAGCAAACCGTGTTTGCTGATAAAGGAAGCATATACAAGGTGAACAGGATTGTTCCAAGCACAGAACCTTTTGGAACTCCGTGGCTAACTTTGGTGTGCACAGAGGATTCATTGTTAACATTTACAAACTGAGATCGATCTGATAAATAGGACTTAAACCAGCTAAGAGCGGTTCCTTTAATGCCAATTAAATTTTCAGTCTCTGTAATAGCATATGATGTCCAATGATGTCTGATGCAGAACTAAGATCTAACAAGGCAAGTACAGAGACAAGTCCTTTGTCTGATTCAGTTAGAAGATCATTTGTAATTTTCACCAGTGCTGTGTCTGTGCTATGATACACTCTAAATCTTGCCTGAAAATCCTCAAATAAACTATTGCTATGTAGAAAGTCACACAGCTAATTGGTGACTGCTTTCTCAAGGATCTAAGAGATAAAGAGATGGTAAGATATAGATCTATAAAAATGTGGTCACTAACTGACATTTTTTTGGATTATAGTGTATTATAATTCTCATTATAACCATTTGATAATGTATTATAATCATATTATGCAGTATATAATGTATTACAACTATGTTTGTGGGCAACGTTTTGTGTGTTGTTCTAACTAATATCTAACTAATTATAATTTATAACTAATTATATTTTACTCAAGTTTAGAATGCATTATAATGAATTAGACAGGGCATAGAAAGTGTTACCAAACTTTCATACTATATCTACAGGTGGTGCATGCCTTCGCTGGAGTCCCATCATCGACACAGCGACATGCTGACTAGGAGACGTAACACCACGCACTACCTCCTCACATCAGTGTTGGACGATGAGATCATAGATAACACAGAGTGGAGGGAGGCCTGGAGGACTCCTAAAGGATGGATCAAACCAGAGGAGGATGAACTGAATGAGACACAGGAGGAGGAAGAATTAGAGGAGATGATGGATAATACAGAACAGGAGGAAGATGTTGACAGAAATGAGAAGGACAAAAAAGCAGACATAGATGAGAGTGATACACACAAGCAAAAGGAAGATAGAAGACAGAATGAAATTAACAAGGATGAGGAGGATGAAAACAATAAGGAGGATGAGGGAGTAGATGAGGAGGAGGAGGAGAAAGAAGAGGACAAAGAAGTGCACGAGGAGGAAGAGGACATGGTAAGCAAGAAGGATAGGCAGGATAAAACACATAAGGACAAATATGTGCATAAGGGGGAGGACAGCAAGGAAGAAGACAAAGAGGAAGACAAAGATGTACAAGAGGGCAAGGAGGAGGAAAAGGAAGATGTAAACGACAAGCAAGAGCAAGATGTAAAAGAGATGGATGAAGACAATGACATGCATAAAGGGGAGGATTTGAAAGTGGAGGATGAGGAGGAAGAACATAAGGTGGAGGATGTGGATGAAGATGAGGAGGCAGAACATGAAAAGAGAGAAAAAAACATAAACCAAAATTGTAAGGAGGATGAAGATGAAAAAGAGGTTAAAGAACCAGCTAAGGAGAAGAAAGATGAAGAAATAGACAAGGAGGATGAGGAAGAAGAAGCAGATGAGGAAGAGAGGGAGGATGACACAAAAGCAGAAGAAAAAAATCAGATGAATAAAGGAGAGAGACAAGAAGAGGAGGAGGACAATAAAAAAGATGAGAACCAGGACAAACAAGTGGAGCAGAAGAAATACAAAGGTGTATACAAGGAAAACGAGGACGAAGAAGTCGAGGAGGAGGAGACTAAAGTAAAGAAGGACAAAAAATATGTAGACAAGGAGGACAAGGACAAAGAGGCAGAAAAGGGGGAAGAGGATGCAGAAGTAGACAAGAAGAACGAGGAGGAAGAGTCAGACAAAGAATGGGAAGAGAAGGAAGAGGAGGACGAACAAGTAAATGAGAAGGAAGTACATGAAGATAGTATAGATACGAGGCAGGGGGGTGAAGAGGTAGAAGAAGAGGTGAAGGAAAAAGAGGATGAAGAGAATGAAGCAGACAAAGACCAGGGGAAAGAAATAGAAGAAGAGGAGGACAATGAAGAAGTGGATGAGGAGGATGATGACTACTTAAATGAGGAGAACAAAAAAGATGCTAGAGTAGATATGAAGGTCAAAACTGAGGCAGACAATGACCATGAGAAAGTAGGTGAGAAAGAGGAGGACAACAAAGTAGGAGAAAGGGAACCAATCAAATGCAAACCTAATGTCCCACTTCATCTGCCGAAGGAAAAAAAGGATGAAGAGAATGAAGCAGATAAAGACCAGGGGAAAGAAGTAGACACTAAAGAAGAGGCAGACAATGAAGAAGTGGATGAGGAGGATGATTACTACTTAAATGAAGAGGACAAAAAGGATGAAGATGACAAAAAAGTAGACAGGGAGGAGGAGGAGGAGGAGGAGGAGGAGGAGGAGGAAGAGGGGGAGGAGGAGGAGGATGAAGCAGACCAGGAGGAGACTGACAAAAAAGATGCTGGAGTAGATGTGAAGGTCAAAACTGAGGAGGATGATGACCATGAGAAAGTAGATGAGAAAGAGGACAACAAAGAAGGGAAGAAGGAACCAATCAAATGCAAACCTAATGTCCCACTCCATCTGCAGTTCCATGAACTGAACACCTCATTCTCCTCCTGGAAGCAGTCGTGGATGGTTGCGGTAGCTCACAGAGGAGATGAGGATGAAGAGGAGGAGGAGGAGGAGGAGGAGGAAGAGTGGTGCACTTGGAAACAGTCATGGAGGATTTGTCGCTGGAAGAAGCTGGATGAGGACACGGTAGTATACTTCAAGCACTGGAGTCGGACATACATGGGACTGATGCATGAGCAACGCAATATGCCAAAGACTGAATGGACCCTGAGTTGGAAGATAACCAAGGCTGCGGCAAAGGATGTAAACAGTAAAGAAGAAGAAGAAGAAGAAGAAGGAGGAGAAGAAGAAGAAGAAGAGAGAAGAAGAAGAAGAAGAAGAAGAAGAAGAAGAAGAAGAAGAAGAAGAAGAAGAAGAAGAAGAAGAAAGTTAAAATGTCCTGATAGTACATTGACATTTGTGTAAATGTACTGAATGTGTTAGAATGTCTTTGTAGAAGCAAAAGATGGCATTGACTAGTGTTTGTTGAGTAGATAGTTCCTGATTTCAAACCAAATTTTGCAAATTTAAGATTTTGGCAAGGTTTGTTTTAGGTATTTTTACTATGTGGGGAGCAGATCCAATTGTACAAATATTTGGGTATATTAATTGATGATCAGCTCTCTTTTAAGTCGCACATTGATAAACTGGTACAAAAGCTCAAACTAAATATAGGATTTTGTTTTAGAAACAGGCTTTGTTTGTTTTTTTGTTAAATCAGTTTTTCTTGGAAAACCAGGAAGAGACTGGTTGCTGCAAACTTTCTCACTGCACTCGATTACGGATACCTGCTCTATAGAAATGCGCCTGGCCAATGTTTATCTTTGTTGGATACTGTCTACCATAGTGCTTTGAGGTTTGTGACTGGATGTAAAGCATCAACGCACCATTGTACATTGTACAAAATGACAAACTGGCCCTCATTATCAGTGAGGAGGCACATACATTGGCTCACTTTTATTTCCAAGTCTATGCTGCATAATATGCTCCTCTCTTATCTTTGCACATATCACGCAACATCAGTTCCTGTAATTTGCACTCTGGTAACTTGTATTTGTTATCTGTACCTACGGTCCGTACAGAGCTCGGTAAGAAGGCCTTTAGGTATGCTGACCCATCCACCTGGAACACAGACTGATTTACATCAGGGGCGATTTTAGACCATTTTAATAAAATAATACAAGAACTTATTATTGTTTTCTGTCCCCTAACATTTGATTTTGTAGAAGTAAGAGAAGGGACAACCAATTAGCCTACAGTTTCATATGGCTTTTCTTATATTAAAAAATAAACGGGTTTAATGTCCCTGAATACTGCCATTTTTCAGTTTCTAATGTTTTACCTAATGATCCACGACCGCACTGGCCGAGTCAGTCTGGGGCTGGGCCAAACTAATACTTTCAATATTGAGGGGGGATGCGAGTGGTCCCTAACAACTTGGACAGATCCTTGTTTTTGCTGAATTCTGATGAAGTTACCGTCTGGGGCGAGTTCAATCCAAAACCTTTTGCACCAGTTTGCTACGTTTTGTTGGTGTTAAACTCAGCCAGGGTTGTGTGACAAGTGCAACAGAGAAGGGGGCGAAAGAATGTCTATCTCCCTCGTTCTCCATTCTTCATTTTACTTTACTTTAGCTTGTTGGTTGACAGCTGACTTGAATAACATCAGGTCCAGTGCCGCTGACCTGCCGCACAGTCACGCATGAACGCAAAGGATGATACATTCAGTAACTCAGTCCTTAAGTGTTACTTTGATTGGTAATAATATTACTGTTTTGGAAATAGTAATCCATTACACTACTAGTTAGTGATGGGAAAAGTCACTCTTTTGATAGACTCGAGTCACCAAATCTCGTTCTTTAAAATGAACTAATCTTTTTTTGTGTCATTTCGTTCATTTTAACTAGGCTGGTTATTGCGTGGTTGCAGCACTCTAGTGGGCGATTTAAAAAACAAACAGCGCAGTTCTCAAACACGGAAGGCTTCCTGGCTTGCTCTAATTGAAAAAGTATAATGCACAAATTCACCTCTTGATCATTCTCTATCATGGTTCTATAAAGCCCCATGGAGCCACAACCAATTCAGACCATGTAAAAACCACAGAAATACATTGTCAATAATCAATTAAGCCACTAATCCGGCTAAATCCGTCCATTTTCACAATCTTTCCTGAGTATACAAACAGACCAGCCATGTATATATAATTATATTTACTATCACTATATCCCTAAAGTGCTCATTCATACAGTAGCCTAACGCCTATCCATGAGTAAAATCTAGATGTTAACATCAGATTTGCGGCGAATACATTGAAGTAATAAGCTTGACACACTATTTAATAATAATCTGAAACACTACAGTCTGAAGACAGACTCCGAGGAGGACCCATGTAGGCGCTGAACGAGTAGTTCATTCCTGCTCCACAGTAGCCGAGATGTCAAACCCAGAGACCCACAGTTATGAGTCCTGAACTAATCAATTCTGTTTCCTGTGGAGACAGAGTCCATGCAGCTGCTGTGTAACGAGTGAACGTGAGAGTACAAGACTATTCACGCATGTGTGAAAATTAACGAATTACTCACTGAGACAACCTGTTCCTCCTCACATACAAGATTAGGTCAAATGAACGAAATGTTCTTTGAACAACACAACACTACTACTAGTTACTGGGAAAATGAGTAAATGTAAAATGAGAAAAGTAATATTAGTACAGTTTATACTTTATACAACTTATGTCACTATACAGATTCTGTGCAACCAAAATGAAGATATTTATTAACAATTAAATAATACTGACAAATTAATTCAATCAGCAAAACCAAACTACTTCCTTAAAAGGGAAAGCAAGCATGTAACAAGATTTAACTGAAAACAAAAGACTGAACACTTAGCTTAGGGAAACACATTTAACACCCTCCCTCCTCCCAGGGAGTAAACACGAGCCTATAGCTCCACACTGCTGTCGGACCCTAACTGGTCCAGTGACCCCGTAGATGTACTTACACTGGGGACGCTGGGGACATGTTCCCACCACATTCTGAAATGGCTTATTTTGTCCCCACTACTTTTTGAAAGCATTTGTTAAAAATGTTCTAAAAAATAGTTTGCAGCAAGAAATGTTAACTAACAAATGAAAATGCTTTGAGAAAGGTTGATTTGCGTAATAAGAAAACATGCAATGCAATACAGTTTTCCTCAGTAAAAAAAAGACATTTCCATCGTGAATTGTAGCAGAACATGTCTCCAGTTTAATGCTAAAAGGACCCCCAGACCTCCCTCGCATATGTTTCAGCATCAAATATTTTATCTAAATAGTCCTAAAAACTTCTTGTCTTGTTCTCGTGCATTGTCACGTCTCATGACCCAAATGTATCATCACGCCCCTAATCTGAGCCCTTATGTCCCCACCACTTTTCAACACAAAGTGACGTCCTTAACTGACCTGCTCCGCTCTGCACCAGCTCCTCTCTAGTAGGCCTACTTATTCTCTTCACAAATCAGTGAACACTTTTGCAAGGTATTGTATGCATGCTACATTCTCATTAGGGACTGAGCAACCCTGAAGGTCTGATCCTAGAATTGCCCCTGATTTGCAGTTACAAAATCTGATTTCTTTTGGTGAATTTAAAAACCGCATGAAAGACTTGGAAGTAGACGCTATAAATTGTTGTCACTGCTTTTAAAATAACTAAATCCTTTAAACTTACGGTATGTATAACTGTAGTTTCGTATTTGTAACTGTGCTTTGTCAATATGCTGCTATTTTGGCATGGTCAGGTTTTAAATCTCAATGAGATCATCTGGTTAGACAAAGTTCACTTGACCTAAGGGGCTATCCAAGCTATGATTACTTGTACAACTACTAGCGCTAGTAACTTCTGTATTTTGTACTTCTTTATGTATTGGTTTATTTAACAGGGAGAGTGCACATTAATAAACATTGCTGTAAAGCTCTCGAGGAGCAAGATTCCTACTTTGGCTACATCCACACTACTACATTTTCATTATAAAACACAGACCTTTTGCTACGTTTGCACCTCCCGTTAGTGCGGACAGGCGAAAATGGAGGACTTAAAAAATGATAAAGGAGATACTCACATCTTGCTTCCTGATTAGGTCTCATAAGCCATGCAAAGCCAAAGCACAAATCTACCAACAGTGTTAGTTTTGGTATTTTTATTAAATAATTTTGTACTGTGCAAATAACTCTTAAATACTTGTACAGTGCATGTCACTGTATTTACTTTGCAACTGTTTGCATCTGTTTCAGCCGCAAAAATCTTTCAGTAACAGTTCCACCTCGTTGTTGGCCCATGCAAAAAAAATCTCTGGTGTGGTTCTTCGTCTGTAGTAGTACTTTTTTCTTCCATCAAATCTTTTGCAACTGCGGAATACACAATTTGGTTTACACCGGCACTTGCATGCCCAGTGTACTTGATTCGCGTTTTAAGTCGTTTTAATATAGACAGAGATCAGCTAAAATGCTGGTGTGGATGGAGATCGTTTTTGTTTTTAAACAAAAAAGTGGTAGTGTAGACTATGTCTATATCAAAATGGCATGTAGATGTACAGGCCAGAACAAACTTGAAAATTGGAAAAGATCTGATGATGTAGTTACAGAAGTACTAAATGTGACACATCAAAACATTGAAATTGAAACATTGAAAGCATCCTAAGCTTCTCAAAAAACAGCTTTGTGTTTCATGGAGAATAATGCCGAATGAAGGCAAAAGAGTCTGACGAATCCTAAAAAGATTGCAGATAGATTGCACCGCCCAAATTAGTAGTCGATTAAATGAATTCTCTAGTAAGTTTGTTAAAGTATAGAGCGTATAAATGGCTAAATAGTTTGTGTTCAATTCAAAATCTCTGACTTCCTGTTGGGTTAAGCATATGGCTCCAAGAGGCTTTTTTAAAGTCTAGAGATGAAACATCTGCCTCCTAAATTTTGTACATCTAGGTGAGACATACAATTGACGTAACTGACATACAATTTTGTTTAAATTTTGTAGTGGGAGCTATCAAGCTGTTTTCTCACACCTGTGCTACCAAACCATATCAGACAACACAATTACAACCCTTCTGATGTGTGTGCAAACTTTTGTAAAAGCATCCTGAGCCCCACAGCTTTCAGTTTCCATTTTTCCACAACCATTCGATGCCGGGCCCTTCCCTCTTCACTCGCAGCTACTGAGGGAATCCTATTTAGTTTCTCTGCTTAGTAATATGCTTAAATTTAGCGGGTTGTCTCATCTGATCTGAGGTCGTGGTCAAAGGGAGGGCAAAGGCGTGGCTCCCGCCCCAGGAGGCGGGCGTCTGGAAGCAAACACAACGCGGTCACCATGGAGACAAGTAGTCAACAGGCAGCCGCGCCCGACTCAGTCTGGGTGAGCCCTGACAGGCCCACACAACCACACCAGTCATCCCAAGGTCTGTACTTGGGGGGATGAAGGCAACAGGTACCTGCGACTGCCCAGTGTTTATACAAACATTGACAAGGGAAACACATTCATTCTCTCTGTGATTATGGACCCTCACCAAAACTGCCCACAATCAATAATATCTGGCCCCCTGCCAGAATAAGGTACAGTCCTGCGCTTTAACAACTGAGCTAATTGAACAATATGTCACTGCAAGTCAATATTATGGCTTATATATTGTCATCCACGATCTAAAGGTTGAAAATATTGCTCTGATGCAAAATTTATAGAATTCTACCAGAAGTAGAACAAAAACAACTTAGTGACCAAACACGCTCTGTAGTGGTTTGTCCATTTTATAGCTATAGATATAAATGTCTCATTCTAAGGTAATAAAAATATAATGGTTTATTATATAAGGTCTTTACACACCACTGAAAACATAGTTATGGATCTTATATTGCATTTCTGTCGATAGATGCTCAGAAATATTATACACTGAACTTTTAAATAGTGCTATAATATTTTTGAAAAGACCCAAAACAACAGAAGAAAGTGACTTGGATGGCTGAAACTGGTAAGAAGTTGAAATCACATGTAATAATGCAATCACTGGAATTTTTCAAGAAAGCTTTTATTCTTACACTAGAAGAAATTCCACACACGCAATGAATGCTGGGCAGCAGAAATGCTGTTAACTGCTAATGTCTCTGTCAGAGTCTGTCTCTCTCTCTCAGGAACATGGTAGCAGCAGGACTTCAGAAAAGGGAAGAAGTCGAATTAGTAACATGAATTAATGGGATGAAGTTGCATATAGAATGAGAGCCAGAGCATTCAGCTATCAAGCTCCTCCCCTGTGGAACCAGGTTCCAGTTTGGGTTCAGGAGGCAGACACCATCTCCACATTTAAGAGTAGGCTTAAGACTTTCCTCTTTGATAAATCTTATAGTTAGGGCTGGCTCAGGTGAGTCCTGAACCATCCCTTAGTTATGCTGCTATAGGCCTAGACTGCTGGGGATTTCCCATGATGCACTGAGCTCCTCTCTCCTCTACTTTCTCTCCCTCTGTATGCAACCTCATCCCATTATTGCATGTTACTAACACAACTTCTCCCCTTTCTGGTAGTCTTGTGCTTTCTTGTCCCTCTCCTCTCTCCTCCTATCACTTCCTGCAGGTGTTTGTGGCTCTGGAGCTGTGGAGTCTGGATCTGTGGCTGCGGGTCACCTGCTGCCCCCGTGTTCCTGCTCGACACCCTCTGCTGCAACGACTATTGTTACTAGTCCTATTGTTATTATTGTTATTATAATCATTAACATTACAATTATTATAATTGACACTTCTATAAATATCTGTACCATTTTTCATTTAGTCTATAGCAACATCACCTTTACTGTCTGTACCTCTGTGTGTATATTGTGTAGGCTGCCTCCCTCCTCTCTCTCCTTCCATCCCTCTCTTTTTCTCTCTGTTCCTCTCTTGCCCTCTCTCGCTCTCTCTCGCTCCCTCTCTCTCCTTCACCCCCAACCGGTGGAGGCAGATGGCCGCCCACCCTGAGCCATGGTTCTGCTCGAGGTTTCTGCCTCTTAAAAGGAAGTTTTTCGCCTAGTGCTGCTCTTGGTGGGAACTGTTGGGCTTCTGTAAATAGCATCATAGAGTACGGTCTAGACCTGCTCTTTTATGAAAAGCGCTGTGAGATAACTGTTGTGATTTGGCGCTATATAAATAAAATTGAATTCAATTGAATTGAATAGATGCCACTAAATATTACACACTTAACCTATACGTGGTGCAAATTTGTAACTACCCAAATATCCAAAAACCAAATGACTTAATTATCCCTTTTGTCTTTTAAAGATTAAGACAGGAAGCCCTCTATAATAATGTGTTAAAAGTCATAACTTTCACAGTCTAGAAATAATCTTCAAGCATGGCCTTCAAATATTTCCAGCTCCAAAAGGCTCTGCTTGGAAGTACCTGTAAACAACCTTGTGGGGTAATTTTCCTTACTGGGCTCAATGTGGGTAAAACTTGAGGTATGTGTCACTTTCAGGCCTAGAGAATAGTCTCTTAAATATTTAGACTCACTGTCTCTCCTTACAATGTAATACATGTGACCCTCAGCTCTCACGTGACTTAGGTAAAGCAGTTGAGCCTACCATCCGGTATGACTGATTAAACATATTTAGGCCAGTGTAGAATGACCTTGTATAAGAGACACTGTAGGCTCTATAACATAGCAAAGGATAAATATTGTGTAAGAGTTGACACGCTCACAAGAATTTCCATCAAAACTCTTAATGGTTTTCTTGTAATGAATGAAAACTTAACAAGAATGTTTGAGTAAAAAAGTCTATCAACCCGTAGAAAAGTATATCACAATATTATGCTCAGCAATTCTGCACACATTTAGCCTTTTTTTGAAATTATTTCTCAGTTTTCTTTTAGGCACACAAAAGACAAAAAAGAAAGAATCAAAATCAGAGAACAAATTTGTTTTTATTTGGTTTATAAAGCTGTCAGGGCCAGAGTTCTCTGACACCCACAATAAAGCAAAGTTAAACAAGTAAACTGACCTGGGGAATGGCTTTAATTGATATATGTGACACATGGGTAACATATAATACAGTCTGGATTAAGATTAGGGTTACATATTGAACATGATGTCTTTAAAGCAAGTATTTTCAAGGCAACATTTCTTTTGTATGGTCAGCTCCAGAGATGACACTCTGGACAGGAAGCCTCCTTCTTAAGTGCTCTTCTTCTCTTCAAACATGATGTTTGCTGTGGCTCTCTTGGCTGTGGAACAATTACACACGTGTTATATGTCTTGTTTGAGTCTGATAGCTACCAATATCCTGATCTTCTACTTTGCTATACTCTGGCTTAATTCCAAGACTCAATAAAGGCAAAATAGAAGCGACTGGAAGTATTATATTTCCCGTCAGGATAAAAGCGGCTCATGCAATTGACATCCACACGTTTTAATGCCACATCAATTTTCTCACGCAGTGAAAAACAAATGTATAACTGATAACGTTGACTTGTTGACTGATGCGACACTCCTGTACGCCATGACAGTAACAAATGAATCTGCTCTCGCACTTTCATTCCAGATAGTTGTGACCAGTGGTAACATAACTGGTAGAGATTTGCAATATAAACATCTAAAAATCCTTGCTCTGTTTGGGACTGTGAGCTTCACTTTTCCAGAGCTGCTTAAGTTAACGTGTGTGGATTTGTGGTGAGATTTCTGCCTGATCACAAGAGTTGTGAGTTAGTTTTGATTTAATACTGTATGTAACATGCATTCTCAAACTGTGTCAGTCAAACTGTCTGAAGGGGATACCAACAGCGGATCAATAACGTAATGCACAGCAGAGTATAGGGCAGGTAAGACTTTTAAAAATTAACATGTATTCTCATTAAATTACGTTAGTCTCGTAATATTATGACTTTTTTCCAGACATGTCAGAGAACACAGATATGTGGGAGAGATTCTGAATATGCAGAAAGTTTTGAGCATGAACAGAAATCTGCTGAAACACAGGAGCTATTAAAGTTTCTAACTGAATTAAAATGAATTAATTTATCATTGAAGTGAAAAGGTGCCACATGCACATTTAAAGAGGTTACTTCCCCAAACAAAAGACTCAAAACAGGAGGGAACACTAAATCATGCCTACATGTGTGCTGACTCACACTAAACATTTATTTTTCACTGCGTGAGAAAATTGACGTGTGGCATGACAGCGCATGGAAAATGTAAATTGTCACATATTATTCTTGTCACACTTACTATGTATACATACATGCATGGATCAACAGACAGACCGGTAGTGTTACACCATACAACTGCACGCTTAAACATGCTTTTTGAGCTTTAAATTAAATAATGACTACCATCATATTCTGTGATAAATGACATCATGCTGGTGTTAATGTTAACGTTTCTTACCAAATTGCTAAAAATCTGCATTTCATGGGTTGAAATGACTCAACACACCATCTACTGTTTTAAAACATCCTGAACCTTGTAAGGCTTACGCTGACAAAGTCAACCAAAAGTTGCGATATTAAATTGCCGTACTGTATTCGATCACTTCTTTACTTAATTTAAGTTGAACTTATTAGGGGTCCAAGCCCGAGTGGGCTGGGAACCCGCGGATGCAAGGCATCGCGGTTCCAAGTTTTTAAATTGTTTTTATTCTTCCGTGCATAAAACTCATACTGCAGCCTAGACGGTAACTGCTAGGGATGCGAAACTCATAGGGTAGATCCAGTCCACTGCACGTAACTCAAGCGCAAAAATCTGCACATTTCTACCTCTAGGGGGCGCTATAAGCAAGGTCAACAAGTTTGGGCTTGGAACTCCCGCCTATTAAGGCGCATGTCAAAAACCTTATATCCACGCGGTCGGGGGATCGAGCTGAATCTCGTGGTATAGGCCACGCCCATTTCCGCCTATAGTTTTTTTTTTAGCAAAATCGAGAAAACTGAAAAACCTATTTCAATTAACTCCTCCAAGCCACAAGTCCGATCGAAACCAAACTTGGCACGGACCATCTCTGGACCAAGCTGATACTGGCTTGTGCTCCCCAGATTGATACTTGAAAAACTGTTCCAATTTTAAGCTAACAAGTATTTGCAAAAAATGCCAAAAACAGGAAGTGATGTCATATGTTACGATCGACACCAAACTCACATTGACATGAAAGTTGAGCCAAATTATTCAGCATAGTCTCCTGACTCCGGACACTCCTGACACCAAAGTTGACCCTTATGTGCCCATAGGTTGCGCTGTTATTGCAGATTAAAGACGGTAAAAAAATCCCATTGACTTGCATTTTATATCTCCAGTACCACAAGTACGATTGACACCAAATTTACTTAAAGTAAACACTACACAAATATTTTGATTTACACACCCTCATCTTTGAACTTGTCAGCAGCTTCGGAAGCCTTGTCCTTCAGGTTCTTCACCACGTCGTCAATCTTGGCTTCATTCTTAAGGAAAAACGGACGAATGATGCGGTTATATATCTGGACTGATCCATTGGAGGGAGTCGGAGCCATGCACCACACCAAGAAGGCACACTGGGAAAGAAAAGAAGAGCTATCTCATCAAACTAGAACATAAGACAAACATCACAGTTACATTACAGGGTGTAATGGTGAAACTATTCTCAGAGTCTGTTTTGTATTAAATTGGGCAAGAGGCAAAATTCTGGAGTAATGTTTTTTTGACAACAGCACAGAACCTACAGAGACATAGTCCAAAAAATATTCATAGGCATTCATATTCATTTCAAATTAGAGGAACCGTATGAAATGTCATGCTGTAACAACAAATGCTCACAAGCGCTCACAATTACAGTACTGTAATTATTACACTGAAGATACTGGGTATCTATGGTGTACAGTACTGGTAAACAGTTATAGTAACAACAAGTTATGTGCTATTCTCCCATTCTTACTCTGTATTTAATAAACAGCAAGACAGTGGGGTGGAAAATAAAAGTGTTTATTCTCCTGTTTACATTGAACGGTTCTGTATCTCTTATTAACTATTACTCTACCACCGCTTCTCTGCTTTTGGCCATAAAAGAAAAAAACAACACATATCTGCTTTCAGTTCTCAACAGATTTGGTTTTGGTCAAAGATGTATCTCAGAGATTCAACTGTTATACAGTGTTCCTACCACTAGCGTGACTACTATTACTAATAATACATTTTATTTGTGGGACACCTTTCAGGACATTCAATGATATCTTACATACAAGGTAATAAAAAGGTGCAATTAAATGAGGTGCATAATTCAAACAGTGCAAGTTTAAATAAGTCTAAAATAAGAGGACAAATCAATTACACAAGTCAAAGATAAAAAAGTCTAAAGACTACAGGCTTCACGGAAAAGATGTGTTTTGTCGAGTTTTGTGAATGATGTAACTGAGTCTGCCTGTTGTATATGAGGGGGGAGTGTGTTCCAAAGCCTGGGTGCCGAGCAGTTAAAGGCTCGGGCTCCCATGGTATAGAAGCACAATGGAGGGGTAACAAGAAGACCAGCAGTGCAGGAGTGGAGGGGGCGGGATGGGGCACAAATTGGGAGGTCATAGAGGTAGGTAGGTGCCAGGTTGTGGAGGGCTTTAAAAAGTAGGGTCTTAAACTTAATCTGGTATTGCACAGGGAGCCAGTGAAGTTTGATTAGAGTAGGTGTGATATGTTCCGATGATTTGGTGTAGCTCAGGATTTTTGCTGCAGAGTTCTGAACCAGTTGGAGTTGATTGATGAGTTTGGTGGGGATACCAGTGAGGAGAGTGTTGCAGTTTTCTAGAAGGGAAGTGAAAAAGGCATGGATAAGAGTTTCAGTGCTGCAGTGTAAGAGAGAGATATTGCGGAGGTGGAAAAAGTCAGTCTGGGTGATGGTTTTTATGTGGGATTCAAAGGACAGGGTGTTTTCCAGGGTGACACCTGGGCTTTTTACTTTGGATGACTGGTAAACCACCAATCTTGATAATGAGGTTTTTTGGTTTGGAGAGGGTGCATTTGGAGCCGATTAGAATGATCTTAGAAAATTATTCTTGTTGCTATTAAGTTGGAGCATGTTCATCCAGCTGGTGATGTCTTCGAGGTCGGGATGCAACGATTACAGATTTTGTTGCTATGATTATAGTCTGAGGAATTTCACAAATATCATGATTATTATGCATTAATTAATTTCCCAACACTAGTAATGACTTAAGTTGATTTTAATATTTAATTACATTAACAATTATATTTCTATAATATAAGTATTATTAATATAAGAGGAATATTCATTTATCCCCCGGGGGAAATTGTTATTTAGGAGGGTATTAAACTGAATTGTTACAGTCATCAAGTCTCATCCATATGTATAAGTTTTAGTGTTATTAATAACTGAAGTGTAGTTAATTGGTATAGTCCTGGAAGTTTATAAGCTCCTGATGTTATGTAAGTGTTTTAGACCTGGCAGCATTTTCAAAACACAGACAGGAGGAGGCACCAGGATGTAAAGCTAAATGTAAGACTACGTTCCTTCATAAAGGCCCTTTCAGAAAAGAAGTGATTTGCGCTACGCTGGAAGCTGGGTTCAATGCAAAAGTTCAACTACTTAGACAGCAGCATGCGTGCCAAGCGATGCAGTGCGTGTTGCTCAACCCAGCAACAAACTGCCGTGGCGTGGCACAAGCCATTGAAAATATTGGGTTTCATAGCGCAGCGGTGCTGTTGTTGTAGTGGGTCGGAAAGGTTACACCTGCTTTGTTTGTGCACATGGCACTGAAAGCCCAACTCTCACTGATATGGCACTGATTGTAATGGACACGTTTACATTTCATTCCCTATCAACTTGTTATGTTATTTAGCTGCAGGAGCTGTATTAAATTAAATGTAGTTATTCTCTCCTTCAGCAGCGACCTTTTACCAACGAGTTTTTTAACAAGTGATCCGTCACCTCTTAAATAACACCCTGGTCAGTCTTGGTGTACCTGACATTTTCCCATACTGCCGACTGCTGCCGTTTCTTTGGCACAGGTTGGTCCCTCTGCTATAGTTTAGCCAGTGAACAGTTGTAGCCTCCATGTCTCTGATAAGCACGACACTTTGAGCTGGTGCACTGCTCATGTAACTCATTATTTTGTGCAAGTTGCAAAAGTTAATTTCCTGCAACAGAAACACTCCGTGTAGCACAGCCATCAGATGTAGTGTCAGCAGCTGGAGTGGTGAGACAGAAGACAGCAGGGAGAAGAAAAGGAGGTTGTGGATTTGGATAGCTGGATATTCAGCTATATCAGGTGCCTTTTGTTGCTTTTCATAAAATCGATGTGCTCGTCAATTTCACATTTCATCAACTGACCAATCACAGCCTGGATGGAGCGGGACATAGAAATGGTTTGACGTGCCACTTATTAGGCTAATACTACCTGTGGGGATGACCTAATTAGGATGAGGAGGATGTGATACACATGTGATATACTTTTATTAAGCAGTTATATGAAACAAGAAAAAAATAGATAACCTCAATGTGGGATTCAAAGGACAGGGTGTCAATGACAATAATAATAATAGGATACCAATCAACTACTATGGCTTCAGCAGGTGGCATTTTATGCAAGGTATCAAATTTAATACTCTATTGGTATCAGTATCACTTTAAGGATACTGGTTTTGGTACTGGTATCGTAAAATTTTAAATGATACCCAATCCTAGTGCGCATGCTCCATTCAAAGCCCTTTCTGACACATCAGTGCCAACATTAATGGGCTAAGCAAGGGACGCTGGTAAGGCACATACTGACACATTTCATACACTTCAATCAAAACTAAATCAAAATCATGAATCAAAAATTTACATGGGGGATGAAGGGGCCTGTGCCCCAGTAGAGCTTTATGTCTAGCAACGCCCCTGAAGTCAGATCAGATCTCCAGCATTGGAACAGTCTCCCCCGATCACTACTGGGAAGAATTAACTCGATTAAAATGTCCCACACAGCTATTTATTTGTATTTCGAGCTTACCATTACAAGCTCCAGCTACAAGGCCGCACCTTCAACTGTCTAAAGTTTGGGAGTATTTTAGACAGACACTCAACAGCGTGGTGCTCTGTAAGCTCTGTGAACTGGAAATAGCTTCACTGCAGCACAACTGCTGTCCACAAATGCGTGATACAGCATGAACATGTGAAGCAAAAGTATGCTGGAGCACTCCACACAAGCACGGCACATTATCAGCACGAGGACACGTGGTCCGTTAAAACGTATGTATTTCTTCATTGCATTCATGTTAAAAGTAATTTCTGCCCCGCTGCTGTCACAGAAACGTAATGTTACACCGTGTGTCATCTAACATTCAGCCATTTCATATTTTCTGTTTATTTAACAGCCACGTATGAGCGAGAAAACAGCTGACTGTAACATTACAGAAAATCTGTGACTGTCTGTACAGAAAGAAGATGGTGGTCTAGCACTACCTGATTTTCTGGTGTACTAACTGGGCGGCCAATAACCAGAAAATATACTTGTGGCGCAACCGTCCCACTACAGAGTGGTGTCAATTGCAAGCAGATTGTTGCAGTTCAGTCTCCCTATCAACTTTGATACGCACCCCTCAAATTTCTTAATGAACCTGTGATTTTATCTACTATAAAGATTTGGAGGCAGTTTAGACTCCACTATAAAATCACTGCTCCCTACTCTCTAATGCCTATCTGTAACAACCACTAATTTCTGGCATGGTGAAGTTAATCATATCTTCCTTATCACCCACTTTAGCAACTCAAAGTACATAGTGGCAACTAAGAGTACATGGTGGCAGGTGGCCCGTGAGCCACCTATTGCCGACTGTCATATGGGTTCACAGTGTCGGGGGGGCGGCCTTTCAAAGTTCTTACTTTTTTATATGTTTGCAACACTGTTTTGCCATAAAGGTCTCATGAGCAGCGCCCAGGTTTGGTTTCTTACACTCAATATGAATACTAAATGTACTGTGTGTCTCATATGTGTCAAGTCTACTCATACATGAATAAAACCTGGTTACTGGTGTGGATGACCTGACTCACACTGCACCTTTGAACTCATCTACACACAGTGTACCTTAATCAAATAAATGTCAATTGCAACTTTAACTTTCAAAAAAAACACATTTATTATGCCCAATTGAATTATCCACAAAATTGATACTGGCAATGAAATAAAATTTTCCAACCACCTAGTTATCTGCTTCAGGCAAACATCACATAGGAAAATAAATGCAGTACTGCAGTTGAAGTTACACTCTATAACCCTCTGTGGCAAAGCTAACACAGTAATATGGCCGTCAAATGTTCTAGGCACTTCAAACACATTCACCTTGAATTATACTACTTACAAAAATATAGGATATAAGTGTGCCCAAACTATGAACACAACAAACACAAATGCCGGCAATTGTCCCCCTCACCCAGATGCAGGCATGTTCGTGGCTTGTGTGCGTTGGGCCACTAGATTTCGGCCTCTGACTGTGTAATCAAACGCATGGGTTACTCACCCCGCTGAAGTTCAGGTTAACGTTACCTCAGTCCTTTCCAGCTAAGACCGAATGCATTCTAGATAGTTTATGGGCAAGTGGTGAAAATGTTATCTCCTCTCCCACAATGCCAGAGGTGCAGCTGGGTTTTGCTTGGTCGCCCAATCTGGTTCTCTGTCATCCTTTGGCGAGAAGTAATCTCTGAAGCTAGCCTAAGATTAACATCTGAGCTAATGGAGTTCATGCACGCTAGTGGCAGCTAACACACTTCTTCTCAAGTAAACATCCAGAACCGTAACATAAACGTAAACATACAACGTAACAGCAGCTCTCACCACTATAGTAGCAGTATTGCAAAAGTCCTCGAGGAGTCCAACAACTCCGTTACGCTTTTTGATGCGTCGACTTTCTCACTGTCTTTTCTCCGTCCTCTCTCTGACGCGGCTGGAAAAATGAGAGCATGACGATCTGTTCTCACACACACTTGACTGTCACTGGGCGATCTCCCACCCTCTCAACCCATAAGCACAAAGGAACATTATGAGGCCTCTTGACTGATAAATACAAGGTTAAATCTATGGGTTAAAGACACAAACAGTATTATAGGGTGTCAAACACAACAGGTTAGGATTTCAGACAAACATGTACATTCATGGCCTTTAGAGTTTCAGCACTAAACGTAAATATCTAATATTGAAATGGGTTTTAAGGCAAAATAACCCAGGGGTTACATGTTAATTACAGTGCCACCACTAGGCAATTTGAAATATTCTTTTTTTGGGAAGCATTATTATTTCCAGTTATGGTGTCAAGTTTCATGTCTAGCTCATTCCAGCTCATGGTACATTGACTTGCGGCAGACAAATAATAATAAATATATAAAATCACATTACTCATGCAAATTTAATCGCTGGACAATTTGTGGTTACTTGCGTACTTACACAAACACAAGGCGCAAATATTTGGCCTAATCTGGTTAACTACAGCAGTATGACCGTCAGTCAGTCAGTCGAACTGACGAAGTCTGTGGATGAGGGACAAAACGTCTTTGAGTATCTTCAACCAAGTCCAGTTTCCCTTGATTTTAACCTTTCTCAAAATAGATCTTCTATCATCAGTTCAGTGTGCTCCACCCTTGATTAGTTTACTATGGTCCAAAGAACTGAGAAAACACTGCTCACATATATCAAAGTTAGGAGACAAAAGCTGCACACTCAATTCAGATTGAATCATTTAAATTTTTGGTTGTATGAATCAATATTTCAGCACATTTGCCGACATATTGACGCAAACAAACAGATCCAGCGAAATTACCTTTCCAATATAGTAGAATGGGAACCAGGACAGGAAAATATCAGCAAAAAACTCAGCCACGCTGAAGACTCCATACACCACCCAGTAGGTCAGCCATTTAGTATCATCATCTTTGGTGGCACTTTCAATGGCCTTAATCCTGGAAAGAGAGAGTATCATGTAAGATAAATAGTTTGATATATAAAGTCAACATTCCACTCAATCTTGAAAATGTCATCTCTTTTAAAACTTCAATCCTATGGAAGATTTTATCGGACTTTAATATTTGTAACCCACAGAAAACAATCCACAGATGTGATATTTATTCTATCTGCAAATATGTATTTTTACATTTGTGATGTGTAAAATCATATCCACAAAAATACAGAGTGACTTCTACACACAAAACAGTTTTTACACATTTGCAGATTGCTTTCTGTCAATTTGTGGCTCATGTTACATTTGTAACTTCCTTTTTATGCATTTGTGGAATTTTGTCCAATGTGTACTGCGGACATCTGTAAAAAAAATATACACAAATATCTCACTACAAAAAACATGTATTTTTACATTTGTGTTGTGTAAAATCATATCCACAAATTATGCACAATTATGTACAATTTACTCTGTACACACATATTTTAATTTTACTTTCAAAGTGTTATTTACGCATTTGTGAATCAATTTTTATGCACAAAACAGTTTTTGCACATTTGCGGATCATTTCCTGTCAATTTGCAGGTCACATTACACGTTACATTTGTGACTTCCTTTTTACGCATTTGTGGCCAGCAGGTGGCGGTAGCGACATTGCCTCTCATGAGTTGTAAGAATATCCACTGCAGTACCCAGGGTCATCTGAAGGAGACAACAACTTCTGCTTCTGCTGGACCACTGGACTCTACTCAGTCTAAATTTTTCTGCACAAGTGTATATAGTTTACTATTAAATACTTTATCACTGTATTTGTTTTCCAATTATATTTAAATAAATAGACTACATTTGAAAATACTGTTGTACCTACTGTTTGTAAGAGCTATTGTAAACCCTATGTATAAGGTTACGTTCCTCAAAGGTACAGTCAATGTCCATTTTCCGTTGATCTTTTGCATGAAAAACTGTATTTTTTGTAAGGCTCATGAGTATGGTTTACATGACACCTCAATCCTGGAGATCTATCTTGGGGTGCCGTTCCCAACCACCCAAAGACTGGCATTACTGGGGGACCTCTTAAGCTGATGATACACAGGGCAACTTTTTGAGCAATGTTGCTGGGCAATCTTGCTAGTGGCAAGTCCGACTATGTTTTGAATGGCTAGCGGCGGTGTGGGGCGGGTGGCGGAGTGGTGTGGGAAGGGGATTACCGTAGTAATCTATACTCATTACCATTGAAGACAACGTTGCCCTGCACGATTGCTCTAAAAGTTGCTCTATGTATCATCAGCTTTAGACAACATGAGCTGCAATGTTCACTTTTTCAGACTAGCCCTATTGCAGCTAATAAATGAATAGCCATTTTCTGGACCACCAGGGGTCCTTAAGGGTAATAAATAGTAAATTTACTATTATAGTTTTCACCATAATTCCATCCATAAGTATCACAATGACAGAACGTATGACTATTTGGGTCATGGGTTTCATACACTTTCTGTAATAAGACATCTAAAAGCAAAAATCCTATCTTAAATGTCCCCACCCCTTTTCAACACAAAGTTAAGCCGTTGCACACAACCAGGGATGGAAAGAGTACTACAATATTGAATTCAAGTAAAAGTATGCTTACTTTGAAGAAATTTCACTAAATTAAAAGTACTTAAAAATGTACTTAGACAAAAGTATAAAGTATGTCAGTTAAAATGTACTTGAATGAGCAAACTTTACTGCTTGACATTTTAAAAAGGAAAAGGTATTATATGATGAAGGACCTATGCGATATGACGATAAATACTGTTTGACGCAAAACATCAATAGTTTTAAATTATGCTCTATCATTTATTTTGTTGTGTCGCAAATTCAGCACTTTACAAGGGGAAGACGTTTTGCACAGTTCCTTTTACGTTGGATATTCCACAGAGATCTGTCGAATATCTAACATAATCAGAGTTGTAAAATAACTAAGTACAAATACTTTGTTACTGTACTTAAGTACAGTAGTGAATTTGTACTTTACTTGAGTATTTAAACTCGTTGCAACTTTTACTTTCACTTTGCTACATTTATAAGCCAAATAACAACTTTTTACTCCGTTACATTCTGCACGAGACCTCGTTACTCACCCAAAAGTTAAGCGAAACGCCTGCAGCCCGTCTGA
Source organism: Micropterus salmoides (assembly GCF_014851395.1). Taxonomy (NCBI): domain Eukaryota; kingdom Metazoa; phylum Chordata; class Actinopteri; order Centrarchiformes; family Centrarchidae; genus Micropterus; species Micropterus salmoides. The sequence goes on along the minus strand of NW_024041151.1, from coordinate 31,632,528 downwards.
GTGGAGCAGCAGTGAAAATAAATATATGACTGACAATGTCGACTCAGAGCTAATCAATTGCCCCCAGCTGATGCGACACCGGCATGCGCAGTGAAGTCACTCTCGCACAGAGCTGGAGGTCCCCGCCTCACTCTTGTGTCAAAGCTGAAAGCGAATGCAACTTTGATAAGATGATGAAGAGGGACTATCGTTCTGGGCACAAGAAGAGAAAAACTAAATGCAGCAGTCAGGTAAACTTGTGTTCTCTCCTTTCAAAGTCGGATGTCAGCAGATAACAGTCATGTTAGGTAAATGTGCAGCTGCAGAGAATCCGTCTGTCTTGCTAACTCAGCTGAGCAGTGCATCTTTTGGACTGTCTGTGTCTTGGTTGCTTTCCAGACTTCTGAACAATGTTGGAATGAAATACAACTATTTTTTACATTTAATAAACTGCAGCACTGAAACGGTAACCTTGTCTCATGTGAACATGCGCTCATTTGGACGTGCACGAAATGAAACTCAGGCATTCCAGCAAGAAACATCTGCGGGACCAGTCCAGACCATAGGTCCAGACAACAAATCGATGTGATGACACTCCTCAGGTGCACATCATTTTAAAACGAGACAGTGATTATCTGTCAAGATGGAAAGCATTGGATTGACTATTAACTATTAAAATGTTGAATCAAGGGGCATACTGAGTGATATCAGTAAATAACAAGCATCACATATTCAGTGAATTCTTAGTAAACATAGTATTTTATATTTGAAAATGTATTTAAGGAAATCTAGGAGAGCCAGTTTGAATGGGCCTGATGGAGCTGATAACAGTAATATCTTGCAAGCAGGGGCGGACTGGCACAAAAACTCAGGCCGGGAATTTCCCAGACAGACTGCACAGACCCAGTCCAGGCATCTTTAGCAAGACTCAGGTGAAGTACAGGCAGCCTCAGCCAGTACGAGCACAGCCAGAGATGGACAGCTAGCATCAGATACATGCAGCCCAGACCCTAATGGAACAGTTGCTGCTCCACCAAATGACCCAGCAGATTGGCCCCCAGTCTTATCAGACTTCATGAGGACTAAGTTAGCGCGCATAGGTCCATTCAAACCAGCACTGGACTTTTCTAGAAGAGGTTTCCATTCAGGCGAGACTGACTGTTTTAATGATGGTTGAAGTGAGAGCACTGCGGTGTCAGGTGTGACTGTTCAGCAATGCATAGATGGAAATAGCAGGGGTGTCGGGGGGTCCGACCCCCCCCCCCCCATCTGAAGGTTGTCCCACCCCCGAAAAATCATTGTGTCACAGAAATTTCATACATGTAGGTAAAACGTGACACGGGGGTTGCTTCGTTGAAGGTCACTTCCTATTGCCAGTAGGTGGCGCTATGACTATGGGTGAATGTTGTCTTGTACACGTGTTCAGGGCGGGACTCTTATCAAACATGCAAAATCTGGTACAGATGTGAGCATGTACAGTCAAGTTACAACAACTTCCTGTGTCATGGCAAAGAGTTTAACTTTGCCACGCCACACCGTTAACTGCAAAGTCACGAGTTTTACAACATGGCTTCATCAACGTGTTAAGGGTTTTCTGAGACAGATTTGAAGTTGATAGTATGTCCAACCTGCTTGGAGTAGTACATTACAGCATAAAAGGTGTAATTTTCTGTTGCCAGCAGATGGCGCTATGACTTTGAGTGAATATTGGCACATGGATGTGTTCAGGGCGCGACTCTTATTATACATGTAAAATTTGGTGCAGATGTGAGCATGTATACTGAAGTTATACCAACTTCCTGTTTCATGGCGAATCGTCGATTTTTGAAAGCACGTCATGGGCAAACTGGTCGGCTGACAAGATATCAATATAAACTTACATTTTTAAACGGGCAAATTTCTAGGACTACTAAATCGTAGCTTCAGAAAATGTAAAAAAATCATCCGTCTCCATGACAACCTGTCCCGTCTCCTTGACAACCAGCAAAGTTAATACTGTAACATAGCTTTTTTGACAAAATCCTGTTATTAAAATAGGCTTTATATACTTTTTGTCCAGACGAGCTATACCATACATTGTGCACTTACCGTCAGAAGACCTCTAACATCAGTGACCACCCATGGGTGGGCTTGTGTCACCCAATTTATTTAGATAGACCACATAACAACAAAGCGGGATGCAATTGACAGCCGGTATGCGACAATATGAAGTGCTGTATGCATGTTGCTTCTAAGGCAAAAAAAACATTAACCTCATTTTCCCTGACAAGTTGGGCAGCATTTGTTCAGTGTGCCCGAGAAATGCATTAACCTCAACACTGCAGATTGTTTAATAGCAGAAAAAGCCATAGAAACATTTAAGTTAACAGAGACCAAAATGCGCCAGTTAACGTGGGATTCCACAGAGAATGCTACATGCTTTTCACCAACATAGACCACACTGCAAGAGCGTGTAGGAAGAAACTGAAGGTTTGTATCCAATCCATCAATTCTACTCTAATTCTCTATTAAAATAATTTTGTGTTGGTGCATCATGTAGGCTATGTGTGTCTGTGTATTCTTATTAGATTAAACATGTATGTTAAATAAACCTCACACTACCAGTGAATCTTAATTACACAATGTCATTTTCAATTAATGTATATATTTGAATACTTTGTATCTTAAAATGTGTATTGAAAAGTTGGACATTTAACGAGAGCAAAAAGCATTGATTCAATATGACATTTCAGTGAATAAGGTAGGCTATTGGCCAGTATTTATGATCAAATAATGAATTGAATACAAAAGTTGTTTTTTTAGGAATGTTTTGTTTGAAACAAAGTCATTACATGGTATTCTTCCAAATCAGTGTGATTGCTAGATTAAACGTAACCACCTTTGATAAACACATACTTTGTCCCCTTTGTTCTGTCCATTACCTGGCGTCTCATCATCATGTAGATAAAGCCCAAATTCTGCCAGAGGAAGTCAGTGATCACACTGCATCCAAGGTTTTGCGTCAGGTGGCCCAAGCCTCCCAAAAAGAACTTCCCATCTCTTGCCTGTTGGATGCCTAATATGCAGAAAGACATCTGCCCAAAAATTCTCGAGAGGCAAATCCAGAAAGCAATCCCTGTCGGGCAGGCTACAACCATTTGTGTAAGTCAGTGGTGGAAGAGAGGTTGCTAAGAAACCGTGAGGTGTTAAGACTGTCCTGGCTAAATGGCCTTTTTCAGAATATAGTTAATGAAAAAGAAGGTGTTGACATTTCATCTTACAAAGCTTTTACCTTAAAAGCCAGACTTCAAAAGTCACATCCATTTTTGAGATTTGAAATCCTCAACAAATTATTTAGTGTTTGTTGATGTTTTAACTGCTAATGAAGTAATCCGTGATGAAGCTACACAGCCATCATCATCAGACCATAGTGAAGATGACACAGAACCAAGTCATGTTGGAGCAGGGCAAGGAACAAAAGACTAGACTTTTGTATCATGCAGCCATGTCACTCAGGGAGATAATAGAGGCCAAGTGCAAAGCTACTACCAAACTGCCATGGCCACCCACAGCACAAGACCTTCAAATGGACACTGCCTCAAATCTGGTACTAGATGAATTATACAATGTCATGGCTTGGACAATCGGTATGACTACAGAATTTAGAACTGATGGTTTTGTGTGCCAATGTTAGTGTGGAGAACAATCAATAATAGTTTGGATTGTGTCAGGATATCATGAATCTTGCAATGAGAGAACGCTGGCTCATGCCAAAGCATTCCTCCTTAGCCATGGCTGTACGACATACAACAGGATCAGCTGATAGGAATACTGAAGAGTCTAGGACACTGTTCCTCCAACTCACAAGTACTGGAACATGATACCGCTCAACAGAGCTGCAATTGCAAAGAGTTGATACATACATCCCACCAAACATTACAGTGATGTGTCTACTTCTGAGACAGTATCTCTGCAGAGAACAAGGAAAAGGTCTCTTCAACCACCTCCCACCCATATTGACACCTACATTATAGGAAAAAGCACCAGTCCAAAACCTTTTGGATCAGAAGTTGAACTGGGACATGAGAAATACATGTAAAGAAAGGACTCTGCACGAAGACTGGATGGTGCCTAATTTTTCATGAAGACTCAAGAAGTCCATAGCAGTGTTCTATCAGGATGGACTGGTCACAATACAGTGCTACAGAGAGGTATGATTCCACCGCAGTCCACCACATTATTGGCTACCTGCCCGTCATTGATGCCAGTCCATAAGACCTAAACACAGCACACACCATGCTCAATTGTTCCACAGAAATAGCAGACAAACGGGAGCTGAATTAAATTGTGTTGGTAAGGGATCAGGCCATATACGCAAAAGCACAACAAATTTGTTGGATGAACACCACATTTATGGAACAACCTGAGAATGAGGGAATTTCATACAGCCAAGATTAGTTGATGTAATCGACAACGTCAATTATAAAAATTTGTCAACATGAAATTTCATTGTGGACGTGTTGTTACAGAGATGCCACTTAAGAGAGAGATAGCAATCTTCTTATTAAGAACATTTCTGGTTGTTCATTTCTAACTGCAATGCACTACAGGAAAGGCTGGGGGCCATATTACTTTCACTGTCTACCAAGACTACTTGACTGTAAGACTACTCACGAAGAAGAAGCATTCATGCAAGAAGCGGAAAGCGACGGAGTATTGGAGAAAGAGGCCAACAGCAGAAGGTTTTTTGTTTTTACAAGTTTTGTATGCTATTTCATCACTAAATATACTTTTGAGAAGTTTTTAGGAGAGAAATCAACTGTGTAGAACAGTGGTTCTCAACCTTTTTTGGGCCATCCATTATCCAGGTCCCTCACCGCCTCCCATCAAAAAGATGTTTGCTATGTGCCCTGAATATTGTTGAAACACATAATTGAATGACAAACAACATATTCATTACTTTCCCAGGTAACAAAAAAGCCATTTGAAAAGTAATTATATTTAACTAATGAGTGAATGTTCCTCCAGCTGTGTTCACGAGGTAGAGAGAGACAGAGTGATGAGTGAGAGGATGTGCTACGCGAATACTTGCTGCCTGCAGCTTGCAATCAACTACGCCTAGTAAAAAAAAACGAAAATCAATATTCAGAATCTCTCCCACTATCTGTGTTCTCTGACATGTAAAGAAAAAAAGTCGTAATATTAGGAAACTAACGTCATTAGCCTATTTAAAGAGAATTCATAATATTTCACTACATGCCCTATGCTGCATCATGTTACTGATTTGCTGGAAGTTTCCCCTCGACCGTCAGAACTGGATGAGACGAGGAGGTGCTCATGCTGGGGGAAAACGAAACTAACCGACAACAACTGTGATCAGGCAGAAATCTCACAGCAAATGTTAACACGTTAACTTCAGCATCTCTGATAAAGTGCCGCTTACAATCCCCAACAGAGCAAGACAGGGCTTCAGTTTTGAACATTACAATTTTATAGCCTACTGAAACTACTGTACATGTCCACTTTGGCACAAACTGTCTGTGACTCACAGCGCGAGGTGGGTCCACGTCACTCGCTGGTGTCGCAGTGAAGTTTCTTTCAGGGTGAGTCCGACAGCAGAATATCCCTCTTGTAAATGTGTAACCACTGTGATAACAAAACGTTCAAGCTGTAATCCTCAGAGAAATAAACTTTTCCACGGTAATACCAAGAAAGAGAGCGTCAGTTTTCCAGAGTTTACACAGTAAACGCCATGTGGGTAAAATTTTACAGATGATTCTCTGACCGTTCCCGTGAAGGCAGCACGGAGCTGCACCACAAGTAGCTGACAGAGAAAAAATACGCAGTGGACTATGTTGGCAGGTTTTAATGTTGCAGACCGCAGTTTTTTAGCAAGTGGTTTAAAGTTTAAACTCGTATTGTTGTGAATCTTTGGTGTAAACTCGCCTTAGAATTTCCAACTAACAAACGCCCCCCAAAAGTAGCTCAGCTCCCCCCTTTCCTAAATATTGCTTCCAGCACCCCCCATCGTCCTCGGAACGCCCACTGGGGGGCGGTACCACCCCCGTTGAGAAACACTATTGTAGGGGATTTTAATAATCATGTGGACGTTGAGAATGATAGCGTTAGTACTGCGTTTCTCTCTCTTTTAGATTCAATTGGCTTCTCTCATAAACCAACTCACTGTTTTAACCACACCCTCGACCTTGTTCTGGTATATGGTATTGAAATTGAACATTTAATAGTGTTCCCACAGAATCCCTCTTTATCTGACCACTGTTTGTTAACTTTTGAGGTTGTACTGATGAACTACACACCATTAGGCAAAAATCTCTATACAAGATGTCTGTCTGATAGTGCTGTAGCTAAATTTAAGGATGCGATTCTGTCAGCTCTAAATTCATTATCAAGTCATAAAGTAACGGAGGAGGAAGAGGTTTAATTACAGCTACTTTAAAGTACTGTGGTACATAGCCTGTTGATAGAGATAGATTGATCATATCTAGTATAGAGGTGCTGACTAAGGGTAAAACATCTTTAAGCAACCTAGTCGGGATGGGGTCCAAGAGGCAGGTTGATGGTTTAGATGAAGAAATTATTGAAGTTAGTTGGTAAAGATTGAGTGAAGCAAAACAGTCTAAACATGTATCTGGTTCTACAGCTGTTTCTAAGGTTCCTGAGTTAAGAGATAAGTCGGTGCCAGTTGAGGGCAGGTCTTGGTGAATTTTGTCTCTAATAGCTAGAATTTTATCATTAAAGAAGCTCATGAAGTCGTAACTACTGAGAGCTATGGGAATACTTGGCTTAATAGAGCTGTGACTCTCTGTCAGCCTGGCTACAGTGCTGAAAAGAAACTTGGGGTTGTTCCTATTTTCCTCTATTAATGACGAGTAGTACGCTGCTCTAGCATTACGGAGGGCCTTCCTATAAGTTTTAAGACTATCTTGCCAAATTAAACGAGAATTTTCCACTTTGGTGGAACGCCAATTCCTCTCAAGTTTCCGCGATATTTGCTTTAATTTGCGAGTTTCAGTATTATACCATGGAGCTAACCGTCTTTGTTTCAGTATTTTCTTTTTTAGAGGGGCTACAGAGTCCAGTGTCATTCGCAGCGAGCCTGCAGCACTATCAACAAGATGATCGATTTGGGAGGGACTGAAATTAGCATAGGAGTCCTCCGTTACTTTGTGACTAGAATAATAATCGACAGATTATTAGATTATTAAGATAATCGTTAGTTGCAGCCCTACTGCCGGGGAATTTCCCATGATGCACTGAGCTCCTCTCTCCTCTACTTTCTCTCCCTCTGTATGCAACCTCATCCCATTATTGCATGTTACTAACACAACTTCTCTCCTTTCTGGTAGTCTTGTGCTTTCTCGTCCCTCTCCTCTCTCCTCCTATCACTTCCTGCAGGTGTTTCTTGCTCTGGAGCTGTGGAGTCTGGATCTGTGGTTGCGGGTCACCTGCTGCCCCCGTGTTCCTGCTCGACACCCTCTGCTGCAACGACTATTGTTACTAGCCCTATTGTTATTATTGTTATTATAATCATTAACATTACGATTATTATCATTAACACTACTGTAAATATCTGTACCATTTTTCATTCAGTCCATAGCAACATACCTTTACTGTCTGTACCTCTGTGTGTATATTGTGTAGGCTGCCTCCCTCCCCTCTCACTCCCCTTCATCCCTCTTTCCCTCGAGGTTTCAAGCGAGTTGAGGAGCTACGCAAGTGACAGCAGGGGAAGCCTGCGGCAAACCACGGGAGCCCGCTCACAGCACCCTCTGCTCCCGCCGTCACACAGACCGCTGCAGCAACAACAGCAGAGGAAAACACAGCTGGAAGGTTCTCATTCCGCTTATCTGTATTTACATTCTGAGGAATGTTGAAACGTTTTAACTTAAATAAAGAGAATGTGGATCGCTGGTGTGTGTGTTGCATTGAACCTTACGTTGCGACAGTTGTGTGTGGCATCGCTATGACGACCAGCTACATTGAGGGGTGCTATCTCTGGGTACTATCTGCAATGGAAAATGGAGCACGGCCAAACCGAGTCGAGTACAGTCGAGTCGAGGCGAGGCGAGTTGAGCTGGTACTGGTAATGGAAAAGCGCCAAACTATTGTTCACAAATCTGTCGAAATCTGTGTTAGTGAGCACTTCTCCTTTGCAGAGATAATCCATTCACCTCACAGGTGTGGTATGTCAAGATGCTGAAAGCGAAGTTAATATTCGCCTCGCTTGACTCGTTTGACCGCTGGACATTTTGAGTGTTCACACACAATGCCATAAGTGAATAAGCACAACCCGCAAATACTACAGCTATATGAACCCAAAGTAAACCTTTTGCTGTGATTTAATTGCAATAAATGGATCAAACTGATGCCGAAATAACGACAATATGATGCCAATTTGTTAGACATATGAATTCATGCTTTGTCAGGTTGTCAGCAAGACAATAACCTTTTAAATGTTTGTTTTCTGAATGGAGTTCAGATCGATCAGGGCTATGCTATGCTATGCTAACTTGTTCATAGTGAAGTACAACAATAGACAGATATTTTCTGAACGCAACGGGTAGTTCAACTTCTTTGCTTTCTTTTCTCCAAGCAATGTCCAGTTTTGTCCGTTTTTTATACAAATATGAAGTAGTAGTCCAACAGAGAACCTAGCTGCGAGAAGCTCGAGTGAAGATAAATTAACTTTGTAATCCCAAAAACTAAAGTAAAAAGCTAATTTAATAAAAGCAGTTTACTTGGAGCTCCTCCCACGAGTAAATGGCATAGTTGCATATTTCAGACCAACTTTTGGTGTTTAGTTGTCCAAATGCTGCAGCGCTGCTGCCGGCTCTTTCTCCCCGTACTTGCAGCTATCCGTCGGCTAGCGGCGTCACTCCCCCGCTCTCCCTGGTCCTCTCCAAACAACGCTCTGAAGCCGTCAGTGACGTTTGGACAATCTCACCGCTGATAGGCTTTCGCAACATCGCGTCAAGCGAATTTCTTTCTCAAGTTGAAAAATTTAAACTTGAGCGAACCAGCGAATGTCGCAACAAACGCCTCTTCCACTGTGAAAATTCGCAGGAATTCACATCTTTACATTGACTTTGTATGTAATCAAGTCACCCAAAAATGCTTTCAGTGTGAACACACCTTTAGGCTGGCTACAATAAAAGGCCAGTTAGGCTGTGTTGGAGATCAGTAATTCACTTGGAATATATTTAAAAGATTGTTTAATTAGGGTTAGGGGGTGACAAAAATAATCGTAAGTAGTCGACTTATCGAATAAATAATTAACAGATTAGTCGACTAAAATAATCATTAGTTGCAGCACTACTGGCAGGCATACTTTCACGTCATTCAGTAGACGGCCGTGAAGCTGCTATGAAGATAGCTGCTGATCTGCAGACAGCCTTCCCTGGGGAAGACTTTGATGTTTTGGTATGTATGAGAACTTCTGAGAGGGTTTGAAAATTTTATAGAGGGACACTCACACAACATGAACCCGCAGCCATTACTATGGGGTGCAGAGACTGGCTGGACACAACACCACAACAAGGCAACGAGCGGAACTAGATGATGCACGAAGAGAATGGAGAGACAAGAAGGATGTAAAGAATATCATGCCCACAATTCAGAACATGATTAATCCTTCCATTGATAGCTATTTGCTATTTGAAAGAACGCGGTTAGCTAATTGTGAAGACAGCGATTAAAATGTAGGTTAATTATACAGCACATCTGACCCGTTTAAACAGTCATGCAATTCATGCTGTTGTCATCCTTGTGTGACAGATCTGCTCGCCAATCACAAGTGCCATGCGCCTCCTGTTACAGTCCTACTCACCAATCAGAGTGGGCACAGGGCATGTACATTTTACAACAACAAACGAAACTACAGGAAAACGTGGGACAATGGCGCCAGCTGAATCGAGACAGGCGGCGGCTGTGCCGTGGTTTTATCCGGCGTCAACTCAGACTAAAGTGTTTCAGAGGTGGAGCGTTTAGCCTGCCCTAGGTTGTTGATGTGTTGTTCATTTGTCTTTTCTTGTGCTTCTACTACGGATAACAGCTCTCTGTGAGCCAGTTTCTACATTTCCCACATGGAGCTTTTCAGAATAAGAGCGTCTTGCTTGCCTGATTTTGCTTACTTGTTCAGATTTTGTTGATTTGTTCGGTTGTCTTTGATTAAATGTGTAATGCTGGGCTGTAATAATATGAGATTTGAAAATAGCTACGAATTTTTACAAGGCAGTTAAAGCAATTGTTATTGGATATTTTCAATTCTGACCTAGAAATGTTTAATGGGGAATTATTATTATCTCTGTTTATGAAATACCTTTAGTATTCTGTTGATATTTGTACTGTATTGGTTTACTAACCTTGATGTGTAATGTCTAATTGTCCGATATGACGGGTGTTTAATTGTTATTGCATTAAGTTCGATACCAGTTGTTATTGGGACATAAAAAGGGTTTAGTGTAAAACTAAGATGTCAGTACAACATAATGGTAGCAGTAAAAGAGACAGATAGCTTCCCCAAGGCACAATAAGTGAGGTCTAGCTCTCATGAGCAATCTTAACAGAGAAAGGCCATGACTTGCATAAACTAGAAGCCAAGAAAAATGAGAAGGCCTTTTACAAAGCATATGAATCCTGGAAGGGGACAGTAAAGGAGACTACAGCCAAGTTAAAGACTTTCTGTTCACCTGATGATCTAGAGGAAACTGAAAAGGACGTTAATTTCAAACATACCAAGGTGTGTCAACACTATGAGTCTATTCGCCGCAATCAAACTACCACTCCAGAGATTGTTAAGAAGATGGATGCCTGCCACACGTTAACCACTGGGGTTGGTGATCTTGTTCGTAAGAGAATAAAAGATATGGAACAGTCTTTCAATGACCAACTTGAGAAGGAAAGAGTGAGGATGGCACTAAGTAAGGATGATTATGGATCTGTCTTTGGAAATACAAATACAGAAACAATGACCTCACAATTTTCACAAGGACATGATGATCAGTCAAGCACTATCTGCAGGTCCTCCAGCAAACGCGCAGAAGCAGACCTTGCAGCCCAGATGGAAGAGGCCAAAACTATTCAAAAGATACACACTCAACAAGCAAAGCTTGGACAGACTGGAGGGCAAAAGGAAACTTAAGGAAATGAAAATGCTAGCAGATATCAAGCAAAGGGAGGCTGAAATAAAGTTAAAGCTAGAGGAGGAAAAAATAAAGCTAGAACAACTTCAAGTAGACAATGAAGTAAAGGTGGCTGCAGCTCATGTAAGAGCGTATAATAAATTTGATGGTTCAGAAAGTTGTGTCGAAGAGACTGACCCTAAAATTCAGCCTACACACTGATTACAAACCTCTTCTGAATCCACAACCCGCACCCATTGAGCCTTCTTATAACCCACCTGAAAAGGCAAAGGATGCAAGAGGAAATCCCTTTGACTCAGCAATTGCAAGCTCATTTACCCTAAGCCGCCTACCTGTCCCAGAGCCGATAATATTCACTGGGGACCCTTTAATGTTTCTAGACTGGAAGGTATCCTTAGTGAGAAAATGCTGTGGAAGGATTTTTCTACCCTCTGTCACACAAGAATGACAACGGAATGAATTCTGCATGACTGTTTAAAACGGGTCAGAAGCGCTGTATGATTAACCTACATTTAAATCGCTGTCTTCACGATTACCTAATTGTGTTCTTTCAAATAGTAATTTCGATTTGAAAATGATTAATACAGTACAGTAAGAATGCTTCTCTCTAGGCACCAAGTAGCACATGCGACTGTGACAGTGGGAGGAAAATAAATGTGTAATAAATGCGTAAGGTAATAGTTAGTCATGAAAAGAAATGACCAATAAAGATTTGGACATTTCAGCCCCCCAGTATCAAATGGAAGGTACAGCAGAGAAAGACGAACTCTAGGACATTTAATATTAGGGCCCGAGCACGAATCGTGTGAGGTCCCTATTGAAACTAAAGGGATTCTTTTTTAGGGCCCGAGCACGAATCGTGTGAGGTCCCTATTGAAACTAAAGGGATTATTTTTTAGGGCCCGAGCACGAATCGTGTGAGGTCCCTATTGAAACTAAAGGGATTATTTTTTAGGGCCCGAGCACAAAACGTGTGACGTTTTGAAACTAAAGGGATTATTTTTTAGGGCCCGAGCACAAAACGTGTGAGGTCCTTATTGAAATTGAAGGGATTATTTTTAGGGCCCGAGCACTAAACGTGTGAGGTCCCTATTGAAACTGAAGGGATTATTTTTAGGGCCCGAGCACGAACCGTGTGAGGTCCCTATTGAAACTGAAGGGATTATTAGGGCCCAAGAACGAAACGTGTGAGGTCCCTATTGAAACTGAAGGGATTATTAGGGCCCATAACGAAACATGTGAGGTCCCTATTGAAACTGAAGAGATTATTAGGGCCCGAGCACGAAACGTGCGAGGTCCCTATTGAACTTCCTGTGTCATGGCAAAGAGTTGATCTTGGACACCAAGCACAACCTTTCATCGTCAATGCATTTAGAATGCACAGCAGAAATTTGAAGTTGATCGGACTAAACCCCCAGGAGGAGGAGTTAAAGTATGGAGTGTGTAAATACTCCAAAAATTGACCGTAAAATTCAAAATGGCCGACTTCCTGTTGGGTTTAGGGCATTGCTCCAAGAGGCTTTTTGGTACGTCTGGACATGATACATGTGCCATAGAAATTTCATACATGTAGGTGAAACGTGCCACAGGGGTTGCTTCGTTAAAAGTCATTTCCTGTTGCCAGCAGGTGGCGCTATGACCATGGGTGAATGTTGGCATGTAGATGTGCTCAGGGCGGGACTCTTATTAAATGTGTAAAATTTCGTACAAATCTGAGCATGTACAGTAAAGTTACAACAACTTCCTGTGTCAGGGCGAAGCATGGCACTTTACCGAAAATTTTTACCACAAGTTTTACTACATGGCCTCATCAATGTGTTAAGGGTTTCCAGTTTTGAAGTTCATATGTCCAACCTGCTCGGAGTAGTACATGGTAGGTGTCATTTCCTATTGCTAGCAAGTGGCGCTATGACTTTGAGTGAATATTGGCATATGGATGTGTTCAGGACAGGACTCTCATAATGTATTCCAAATTTGGTGCAGATGTGAGCATGTAGACTGAAGTTACAATAACTTCTGAATTAATTAATATATGTAATACCCTGCAAATATACTGATTTGAAAGAAAAATGTAATGATGCAAAATTTTTAATTCTCAGTATTTTGTGGTAGGTTTCATAAATCTACCCTCTACAAAATGTTAAAATTCAACATTGAGCAAGGGCCATCAACTGATGAAGATCATACAGTACTATACTGTTAAGAGCTCCAGAAAAAAAGCTAGAGAGTGTACAGCATTGTCAAACTAAATATCCCACTAAATAAATTGTTGGGTTGTTTGGTTTGGTTGCCAGGGAGACAAGCTGTCAATAAAATCTAATTAAACCATACCTACACACTTGTGAAGATTAAATTGCTAAACTCTCATAAATGTATAGCTAAGAATGTATGTTTGTTTAATTTGAAATTTTATTATTACCGTACATAGCCTCAGACCAACAGAGGCCAGTTTGGCGATAGAGAATACCGTAGTGGTTTTCTTTCTGGATTTGGCCTTTGGTATCCCGGGGGTGAGTCAAACTAATAGGACCACAAGCTGCACGGCTAATCAAGCTAACTAGCTACAGATACAAACAGATAATGTGCACTTAGCAACACTCAACGGATTAGCAAAAAGTGAAGCTATCCATCAAGATCTTACGTCCATCAAAAGCTATGTAAATCATCTCGATACCGGATTCCTTGTTGGTATTTGAGGCTGTGTTCTGTCCTCTTCATGCCGCATTCACAAGAGGCTGCTGAGCGCTTGCCCGGCTCCAGTTACCAATCAGGCGCCACTCCCCGCCATCATTCCCTGCTGGGTCCCCCCGCACCTGGCATGAAACCCTCAAGTGCTTGTGTAAACATCTTTACACAGTCTATGGTAAACACTAACAATCCCCTGGAGCTCGGAGCTCAGTAAGGGCAGATTAAGCTAATCTGACCACTAGTTTTGCAGCTAATTATATAATGACAGCTAGTTAGCAGCAGTTAGCGGTTATTTCAGCAACAAGTATCTGTCCATCAGGAAACTCCATAATTCACAGAAAATGGCGTATAAGGATTTTCAACGGGCCAATTTTAAAATACAAAAAATGAAAATATTTATTGCAGTTGTTCAAACATTAAGAATGCTGTGTACACATAAATTAATGTAATTTTTAAAAATAAAAGATTTTAGTGTTTTTTCAGCTACATAGACTGTGGCCTTACAAAATGTCATGTGGTGTGACCATAATTTATTTTTTTAATTAATTATTTTCCTTAACATGCTTAACAGTTTTTACAAGTTCTCAGTAATATAAAAGGTTTCAGATACAATGTATTTGCTTTTCTTATGGGTTTTTGTAAATAATGATCTCATATTTTTGTTCTATAATGTCACAGTCCCATTCTTTAATGTAGTTCATTCATTCATTCATTCATTTCTCTGTAAATCACATGAAACTAATACAAATGTTTAAAAAATACCATTCACTTAAACATACTGCATCAGTAATTAATATTTCAGTCACAGGAATGAGATATTTTACACACGGTAGCTCCGCTTTAATCTTGAGAAGCTGCAGAGTTGCAGTCTCTATTCATTCAACTTACAATGTAAATTTCCAGCTAAACTGAGGCATTCACAAGTCTTGTGCAGACTTTTACGTGCATTACTGCTGCCGTCAACTACATGCACGTTGCAGTTCCCCGCGTGTCTATTTCAAGTAGCCAGCTATTTAAAAACTATAAAATATTCTTTATGTGGTTCATCAATGGTGATAAATTATCCAAAAGTCTCACGAGGAGCGAACAACTCGGCATAACACTGTGAAGCTGGGGATCGGTCTCTTGAGCAAGTGTTCCTCCACTACCACTACACACATACACGCTACGCATACACATGCGCACTGACGACCCAGGGTTAGGGTTACAATTTTGGATTTATTCTTCAAAAACATTTATTGAAAATTTTATTCTTTTTACATATTTATTTACGGCATTAAACGTTGAAATGTATATTGTAATAGGCTGTATATTAACTTATTGGGAGAAAACTGGTAGTTCTATGTAAAATCAGACGTTGAGCACCCCCATATCGCCAAAATGGCATGATCCTTGTTTCACTGCGAAGCTTCGACTGTGGGATTGACAGTCGAATCAGGCTCCGCCCATCGAAGCATCGAATCTTCGACTATTTGGGGTCAGCCCTTTCATAAACACTGTTTTGATGAAAATCACATTACAAACATTTATTTTCGTGCAGTACACATTCACGGCTTTGTTTTGAACAAACATATTACTTAACAATAGATTTAATCCAATTTCATCAACTGCAGGCATGTGGTGTTAACTGTAAGTATGTTTTTTTTCGTTTATTGGGTGTGTCAGAGGTGTTACCCAATCAGCAGCCATATTTAAAAGCCATATTTAAAGTCCAGTGCGCTACCATTTCCGTTGAAATAAATGCTTTGCTACATTTTGTTAAGGCTAAAGTTAGCTTAAAACTGAAAATAACTCTACATTTACTTGATTTCACAGGGAAATCGAACATGGTTCTCCTGTGTGAAAGTCTTGGGTTTGACACAGCCTACACAGCCAATAGAGGTCGCTCACACAAGACCAACATGTTGCTTCATTTAGTTTTCATTTAAAATTTTATTTAAGATACATTTTTTGCTTCTTTTAGCGACTCCGCTCTTGCTGCAGAGTCAGAATTAACATGCTGTCTATGGCAAGCAGTTTTTCTTTACTTGGCAGTGGCAACAGTTATTAATAATTAAATATTACTAATGTTGCATAGTTACCAAAGTGAAACTACAAGCTTTAAATATATATATATATATATTGCATTTTTCTCATGATATTGTACAAAGACTAAAAATAATCCGTTGTTCTGAAATACAAGGAAGAGTGTGTCAAATTGCAGAAAAATGTATTCCAAATCATACTACAATAAAAGTACTTTATATGTAAAAGTCATCAATTGAATATAAAAGGACAAAGACTAAATTGCCTATCATGGAAAACACTCTGCAATGGTCGCACCACATGATACTTTATACTTCAGTCAAAATTTATAGGCACAGAATAGGCCACCTAAACAAATCAAGCGGGCTTCCTACAAAAGGACTCCAGAAAATTTATAATCAAAACAAATATTGGTAGAAATAACTTTATATTAAATGTTTTTCTTTGGTCATACCACATGATATCCAAAAGTGGCAAAGTTATTACAATTTTACAGAGTTCAGAACAAACCTACTTGCTGTTTCAGTGGGTCCTTGGCAAATTCGTATATTATTCGCATGACATTTTAACACTTCAATTATCCGAAAAATTACAAAAAACTAATTTTTAAAAAAAAGTTAAAATGAGTACATATATGGGAGAGGTCCTGTATTTATATGGTATGTTTTTATGCTTTCAAACTTTTTTTAAATGAAAAAAATCCAGTTGGACAGAAAATGTTGGCGTCACGTCATTGACCATCGAGGCACATTAGAGAGAACCAGAAAATATTGTCACCATCAAGTATCATCAGTCGGGCCCTGTCACCACCAGAAACACTATGCTTCCTCATAAAAACTGAGAAAGCTTTTCATTGGATGCTCATACACGCCCCGAATGCAGGATGAGTCAACAATATTTTAAAGTCGTTTTACAGTCGTTACAGAGGAGAATGGAAGTAGTGTTGTGATTACATCATGATAACTGTTTCCTAACTTCAGTGAACAAGATAATTAAATTGTTTTCTCTGCCTGCATCTTATAAATGAATATCTGAACCACATATTTTTTATTTTTAATCAAGTCAAGTCGTGATTATCTCAACAAATTTTAAAGACAATCAATTTACTATTACTGAGTACTACTCAGTTGTATAATGTCTCTGGAGGAGCTTTGTCAAGTGTGAGGAAATAATGCTGATAATAGATGCCTGCATTAGTGGGTAGAAATCATCCAAAAGCATTCATTCAAAAATATAACAGCGACTTACTGAAGACTGCATCACACTACATGCATTCACTTAGCTGATAATATAATAATAATAATAATAAGTTAAGTTGGGTGGTTTAAGTTCGATCGATTTTGTGTGTGTGTGTGTGTGTGTGTGTGTGCTGGGTGGGGTGCTAGGCAGGCCCCTCCATGACTGAGAATAATACACTTACGATATGTAGGCTGGATAAAGAAAGCCGATGAGGTTACACAGTAGGGAGGCTCCGTAACCGATGACCAAGTAAACTGCGATGATACCGATCACAGCTGGAACAAATATATATTATATAGAACATATTATAGGCCATGCATATTACAACAATTAGCTACTACTATCATAAAACAACAGCAATATTTCGTTTCTTTCAGTTAGATTATGATTAAAGGTAAATGCGGCTGAATGCCACGAGCCGTCCTTTAGGCTACAGGCTATCTTTTCCTCTGCAGTGCACTCGGTCTCTTACTGTTTTCTATTCCATCCCTGTCCCTGTCAACACTCACCGAGAGCGATGTACGTCCTGCTTACTCCAGTTTTTGCCTCTACTTTTGCCAGCAAATCTGTCACGAGATTCTTTTCATGAAGAAACTTTTCAAATCTTTCTCTGAGTCCCTGCGCCATGGCTGCACTTCCTTCTTTAGCGATGCTGATGAATTACGAAAATGTTCTGAATCAAACTGCGACACCCTCAAACCAATACGGAGCTCGGAAGCGTGGAGTCAGACAGGATGTACAATACAAACTCCGGCCACAGGCTTCAAAGTAATAGCACGGGGTTTAGGTCATTATCCTTTAGTCATAAAACTAGATACTTTCTCATCACGTTGGTAATGTTTAGCCCCATGGTGGAAGGAGGAGACATGAGGTGCTTCTCAAGTCTCTCTTTTTCTTTTTTCTTTTCCTCTGCAATTCAAAAGCAAGTACAAAGTGCAAACATAGACCAGGGGTTAATATATAAATTTAAAAAAAGAAAAAGAAAGAAAGTAATTAGCAGTTCAGGTAATTAAGAAGTTTACATATATCGAGAGTCCTTAAGGCTTTGGGGTTTGAAGAGTGCTGAATAGTTTGTATGTATTGTTGCAATTCACTCGTAAATACAGGTTTGCGGTTGCAAAATTTACTTTTGTGAATGTGGATTTTAGCTAAAATAATGAGTTCCGAGTAATCTAATAGATCCAGAACCAGCCTAACATTGTTTTAAATTTGTCTGTTAGACATAAACCCTGACTGTGATTCGTCAATTATTGTGGTTAAGGTCGTTTTAATTCTATTGGCAAGAATAAGAGCAAATACTTTGTAGTCGTTATTGAGCAAACAGATAGGGAACCAGTTTTCTATCAAAAGTAAGTCTTTTTGGGGGTTTTGGGATGAGGGTGATAAGGCCTTGCGATAATGTAGGTGGCAGCCTTCCAAATTAAATACTTTCAGAAATGAGATTGAAAAGAAAGGGGGTCAGTTCATTATGGAACTTCATATAAAATGGGCGTGTCCCTGGCGTGGCGTCAAAAACCAACTCTTCGCCACGACACAGGAAGTTGTTGTAACTTTAGTGTACATGCTCACATCTGAACAAAATTTTATGTGCTTGATAACTGTCCCACTGTCTAAACCCATTAAAAGTTGTGCGAATGGTGAGGCGTTCATGGAACGGCGTGCCTGTGGCGTGGCGTCCAAAATCGATGATTCGAAATTTCTGTGGCACATGTATCATGTCCAGACGTACCAAAAAGCCTCTTGGAGCGATGCCCTAAACCCAACAGGAAGTCGGCCATTTTGAATTTTACGGCAATTTTAACGTACTCCTCCTAGGGATTTAGTCGGATCGACTTTAAATTTCTGCTGTGCCTTCTAAAGGCATTGACGATGAAAATTTGTGCTATTTGTGAGTTTTCATCAATGGGCGTGTCCGTGGCGTCCAAAATTGATGATTCGCCGTGAAACAGGAAGTTGTTATAACTTCAGTGTACATGCTCACATCTGCACCAAACTTTACGTGCTTGATAACAGTCCCGCCCCGAACACATCTGCATGTTCATTTATAGTCGTAGTGCTATGTAGCGCCATAAAGGGGACACAGGAAGTGATGATTAACAGGTTTGTTCAGCGTCCGAAGCCTGTTGGAAATTCACAGCCACACTGGCAGAGCTCCAGAATCTGCAACGTGGCCGCCTCACACCTCGACACGCTACACCCAATGCTGCTTGCAGCTTTAATTTAAGTTTGGATTTTTCTAAACAAAAAAAATAAGAAGAGTTTGCTCACCTTCTTCCAACCACTTCCTTCTTGATCTACCCCCTGGGCCTTTTGTCTGTAGAATTCATCTAACTTGTTTTGGCATTCACTAAGCTGGAGTAACTCCTCCTGAGAAAGGTTTTCGGTAGTCTTATCAGATAACGATGCAATTTGACATAACAGCCTATCTTCTTCCTGTCGTCTAAGTTTAGCTAAGTTGCTGCCATATATTAGCCTATTTCAAATTTCTCCCATTGTTGACCAAATAACGTTTTCTTACAGGCTTCTTCCCAGTGAGACTTGATTAGATTTGTAATATCATTTATGACATTTTTATGTAAAAGAAGGCTATTATTAAGCTGCCAGCAAAAGGCTCTAGGAATATGTAGAGCAGTAGAAACCTTAATCTTCAAAATAATTGCCTTATGGTCAGAGAAGGGAGCAGCATGGACATAAATGTGTATATTGTCCAAGTCAAATTTCTGAGAGACAAGCCAATAGTCAAGTCGAGATTGTTTGGAGAGGTCTTTGGAGCTCCAGGTGTAAGATTTAGATAAAGGAAATTTTTCTCTCCATGGATCGATTAGATAAAATTTCTCCATGAGATCTTTAAGGTGCGAGTTGGTTAGATTGGATCTCTTTGGTGGAAATCTATCCAAATAACTGTTTAATACAACATTAAAGTCCAAAAATCAAAAAAGAATTAGGGAACTTGTTCAACAAGTAAAGTGTTTTTTCTTCTAGTATATCCAACAAAGCATCATTTTCAGAGCAAGTATTGTAACCGTAGATGTTAATTATAATAAGTGTTTTTTGACAAAAAGAGAGCACCATAATGATAAAGTGTCCGTGTGGGTCGTTGCAATGGTGAATAATCTCACCAGAAAAGTTGTCTTTCAAAATAGTAACACCAGCTGACCTTTTAGATCCATGAGCTCCCCATAAGTCCTTGCCCCACTGAGTCCTCCAAAAAGGCAAGTCGTACTTGGTGCAGTGAGACTAGAAACAGAAAACAGAAATCACTTTTAAACTTCTTGATAAATAAGAAAACTGCTTTGCAATTCAAATTATTTCTCAGACCCCTGGCATTAAAAGAAAGAAAAGATAAAGACATAAAGATGTCAAAAAAAAAATAACACCTCAAGATATAAAATGAGTGAGAATTCCCTATAACAGTTCACAGGCCTGTTCACAGACTCGGTTGGATTTAGATAACAGCATAGGAGAACCTGCCATAGTATTAAAGAGCTCAAAATGCAGATTAGAAAGTTGCTTAATGAGATCTAGCTCAACTTCACATGGCAGATTCTGGAACCAGTAGACACTGCTACCATACTAGGTGCTCACTGTGGTAATGGCTGGCAGGGGAATCTCAGTGCCATTAGCAAATACACCGTTTTGCCAGCAGCACGGCCCTCCTTAACCAGAGGCCAGAGTGTCTTCTTTCCAGTTCAGTTGGGGTGTGATCCTCTGCAAACCGCAGGTTGTTGTCCTTCAGGAACGTGGATGTTTTAGCTGCCTTCCATACAGTATCTCTCTGGGTGCGAGAGGAGAACTGCATAATGACGACTCGATGTTTCCCTTTGTTGTGATCCCTCTTACCCAGTCTGTGAACAACGTTTTTCCTTCACCTCTGAGCAGACTTACTGGCAAATACGGTGAACTTCAGCTTTGATGTCTTTGCGTACTTTTTTCTACTGGCACAATGCTCATATTATCTGCATTTATATTTATTAATTCTGATTTATTTTATATCGGCTTTATTTTCCTTTGCTTGCTTCATTAGAGTCTTAAGTGCAGTTTAGTGACTTGTCCCACTCCTAACTTGTTTACTATGTTTATAGTCATCTATTTGGACTAAACGACCAGCCTCACGTGACCGAATAGAAATTACGATAAATTATGAAAACGCACTGGGTTGATTGAGCCTGAGGTGGGAAACTCTGAATTTTCGGTTCCACAACAGCTGATCAGAATAAGTTCAGTCAACTCTGAGTATGTTGAGCCTGATTGAAGCGCGTGCGTGGGGATGAAAAAAAACCATCATCAATGGAGCTCCGATACTACAATTCGCCATTGCAATGGGTAAATATGGTGCGTTCCATTTACCTCGGAAGTTGGAGGTCGGAATGACGTCACACCCAAGTTGACGGTGTTCCAGTTACAAGTCGGAAAACCTCACTCAGACGGCCGTTGTTCACAACTAGCCAGGTTAGCTATTGATATGCCGGTTGATAAAAAAAAAACATTGTGCGGTATTTACTCACTTTACTAAACACTGTAGCAACACGACCACAGACAGCTGTTAGACAGCACTTTGTGTACGAACATTTCTATGAGACACAAGTACACAGAAGTGCTAATAAATAGTATAAACTACAGCTTTCACTAACTGTTGATACCCCGACAGCCATCTTGGATTACGAAGTCGGGGTGGGGCGATTCTCCCGACTTCCGAAGTCGGGATTCTGACTTAAGGGGGCGTTCCCTTTGAAATTTTGACCTTTGAACTCGGAAATTCCGACTTCTCATGTCAAATGGAACGCACCAATAAAGGCAGAGCTTCCATTTTAATCGGGTGGAGCTAGAAATATGAATGCTGCCAACGCGGACCCTGATAGGCGCTAAAGCGCAGGAGTGGAAGAAGATTGAATGCGTTTTAGGCTATACACAGCGTTGCTCATTCATCATCTACCAGACTTGTGATGGAAATTTGATATTTTACTGTGTTTACTGAACTGTGTTCACCCTGCATGCTTCATCAGAATAGACCAGTGTTTCACTGTGTGGTATTTGATTATTTTATTATGTTACAGCTAGGTGAAGTTTCCCATGGGAAATGCTCGTTAGAGAGTTTTCTTATCTGACTGTCCTTGATAGGCCTTCATCTCAGGACAGCTGGTCCCTACTCCCTTCCTCCCTTGGATAGCTGCGTAATACCCTTACAGTATAAAGTCACCTGCCTCTTCACTGGCTCTTTGTCTTAGACTCTGCAGACTGTTTTGCACTCTGTATGTTTGTCTGACCCTTGGCAAAAAGTAAAACCCTTAAAAGACGTCTCTTTATTTCAGAAGACTCACTAAAGGACATATTTCCATTTCAGACTGTAATTTCCTTAATGATGATAAAGTGCTACAGCCCATTACATTCGATTTTAAATAGGAAGACTATATTTATTAAGCTGTAACCCGACGGGATAAAATGCCGGTGGCAATCGGCTGCCTGATTATGAAAATAGGTAGGCTATAGATCAAATATAAGACACAGTTTACTCGTGAACCTGTGATTGTAAAGTCACAGTCACACCCAGCAGGTTAGTTCAAACTGACTGTAAAGCTTTAGACGATACGATAGGAATGTTCCAATCAGTGCAACTAGCCTACAATATGAAAGATTGCTGTTCATTGATCAGTTTTATAGGTTACATATTAAACAGTGATTACTGCAGAAATGGAGCCCACAGTAAGTAAAACCCAAAGTTTCCCTCATCTCAGGCTTAACATACTCAGAATTTTCACTAATCCCGCTTTCTGAAACGGGACCCAGATCAGTCCGATAAGCTGCAGCGTCCAAACAATATAACCGCTACCCAGTAAGGGCGTGTCGGCCAGTAAAACACTTCCGCGAAGGATGCAGTGGTGGTTCCTCGCTCATAGCTCCTCGGAGCGCAAATAAGAGCTTTGGGACGGTCTGCACGATGGCGGGGCAGAACAACTTCCGATTCAAGCGAGGATTGAGGAAACGACAAATAAGAAACTTGAGAAGCACCCATGGACTCAGGAGTTCCTCACCTGGTGCTTCAATTTATTTCCTCACCAGACATGTGGAAAGTGCAGTAGTGCAAGGGTGAATTATTACAAAAATATATCAAAAACATAAAAACAAACAACAAGGACACTAAACATAAACTATTCAAATTATCATTACAAACTGATATTAAACAACACAAAAAACCTATATTAGGCCCTGACTATTGGGCCCTAGCACATGTGCCTTTCCAGACCAAAGCTGTTCTGCCCAGAGGAGCCTCTGCCTCCTTCCTTTATACTGGAAGCCCCTCCTACAAGACAAACCAAAGTTAATTGAATTGATCAGTCAAACAACATTATGCTACCTCAACATTCCCAAACATTTCTGGATACATCAATACACAATATATCAACTATAAAACCAGAAATTAAATGTTAGATGCTGAACAAACTTCTCAAAATAGAAAACTTTTGGTATTCCAGTACACCCCTCTGTACTGGCTTACACTTGGACCATTCCAGGTCCTCCCCCCTATAAATTACTCCAGACTCCATCACTTCCTGTTTGTCACTTCGACCCAGATCCCTGCTTGAAGATGGGAACAGGTCACTGGAACATGCAAACATTTGGATGACCTTGGTTAAATCCAATAACCTAAAATAAATGATTTGAAATTAACTGTGTATGTGTTGTAATTATCTAATCATGATTTCTACTCTTTCAACTAGTACTTAAATGAACTGAAATGAAATGCCATGTGTACATTGATGCTAGCCCACATGCTAAAGGTAATACTAATGCTAAAAGTCCTATGCTAATGCTCATGCTAAAGTTAGCTTTGCATGCTAAAACCAATGCTACCACTGGCTTAAATGAGGGCATGGGCCAGCCCCATGACAAAGTTATTAGAGCCTAAGCTGATATCTTAACATCGCCTTCCGTGTCCCACATCTGTTTTGTTAAGTACGCAGAGTGCATGTACTGAATAAAGACACCGAGAGCTGGCGCATGCTTTGCAGGAACCTTTACTGGGAACATATGTGTCACCTTCATAACAGTCCGTGTGTCACCCTGAAACTTTAGTTCCCTTTACAGAACAGTAGAACCCCCCCCCCTCTGACATCTGTCAAAAATACTCACTTATCGAGAAATTCGAGTCAAGAGGAACATTTCAAAACAGAACATTTATAGAATAATGCTTTTTTTTTTGTCTCTCACAAGTCCAGACGCTCTGGCGGATGTGACACTCTTCCTGACGTTGTCACATACGGGCAGGCTCTATGACGCAGGTTGTAGCGGAGTTGTTGTTTTTCTTTCAACCGCTTCTCAACCTTCTTGAACCCTCTGATGTTTGGCCAGCGGGGAAGCAGGGATGCTGGAACCTGAGGTATGGTCGTGCGTAGCTGTCTACCCATAAGGAGTTGTGCAGGGGAGTAACCACACTCCAGAGGTGTGGCTCGATACGGCATCAGAGCTTTTAGTTTCTCACCTCCTCCTTTCTACAGTCCTTTTATGGTTGCCACCGCACACTTTGCCTCTCCATTCGCTTGCGGGTATCTTGGGCTGCTTGTGATGTGCGTAAACCCATACTCTGTGGAAAAGTCTCTGAACAACTCACAGCTGTATTGTGGTCCATTTTTGAGGTACAACTGTGTACGCTATCTCGTGGCAGCTAAATGCCTCTTTCAGAGCTACAATGACTGTGGCAATGTGGAGGTGGGCAACTTCGATATAAGGTGAGAAATAATCGACTATAAGGAGATAAGTCTTCTTCTCCCAGAAGAATAAGTCTGTTCCCACTCTTTGCCAGGGTCTCTCCTGTACCGGGGTGGTCAGCTCTGCCCTGTGCTGTGAGCATGTGTTACAGTTCTCCACCAGCTGACTGATGTGTACGGACAGTCCTGCCAACCAGACAGACTGGCGTGCTCTCGCTCTGCACTTGAAAATACCTTGATGGCCACTGTGGAGGTTGTTGAGGATTTCTTGTCTCATGTCGTGGGGAATGATGATTCTTTGGTCTGAGAAGCAGCTGTCCTGCTAATGTTAGTGTCGCTCGCTCAGGCCAGTATGGCCCCAGCTCTGGAGAAAGGGCATTTTTCTCAGGCCAGCCTGTCTTGCAGTATCTGATGAGTTTTGCACACACAGGGTCAGTTTTCTGTTATTACCTGCAGTCTTGTTTCAGTGGCGGGGAGGCCTTGGATGACAGCATCCACAAAAACTTTAACCTCTGCCTCATTATCTTTTTCCTCCTGTGTGAGTGTGTGTCCTACAGGGGCTCTTGATAATGTGTGCTGTTATTAAGCACTTGCCTGGCACGTGCACAATGTCAAACATGAACTTCATTAGTCTCAGCCTGAATCTCAGCACTCTGGGAGGGAGTTCATCTAGCGCCTTACTCAGGAGTGGCACTAGAGGTTTATGGTCTGTCTCTAACCTGAACTTCAGTCCAAGGAGGTAAGGTTTCAACCTTTCGCATGGCCACGTCGCAGCCAAAGCCTCCTTTTCGATCTGTGCATAATGTTTTTCGGCCTTGGACAGGCCTCTGGAGATGAATGTGATGGGCCGCCAAGTTCCATCACTCTGTTGTTGGCTGAGAACGGCCCCCAGGCCAAAGGATGAGACGTCTGCCAACACACAAGTCTCTGCTGTGGTTGAGTACGGGGCCAGCACCCGTGGTGAGCTCAGTTCTAATTTAAGTCTCTGGAACGCCTCCCTCTGTGGCGCTCCCCAGCACCACTTGTTCTTCTCACAGAGTAGGTCTTTAATTGGTCTGGTGTATGATGCAAGGTGGGGTAAAAACTTGCCCAGATAGTTCATCATCCCCATCACTCTCCTCACATTTTCCACTCCCTTTGGTACAGGCATCTCCATGATGGCTCTGACCTTATCTGGATCAGGTGTCACGCCACCTGCTGTGACACAGTGACCCACAAACATGATGTTATCTTTTGTAAACTCACATTTTTCATTCAGCTTGAGCCCTTCTTCTCTCAGTCTTTTCAGCACCTGGTGCAGTCTCTCGTTGTGCTGCTCTATGCCTCTCCATACACGACTATGTCGTCCACATGACACACCACTCCATCGCACCCTTCCAACATCTGCGACATTTGACGCTGGAAATGCTCCGGGGCTGATGAGATCCCAAATGACAGGCGAATAAATGCATATCGCCCGAATGGGGTGATGAATGTAGTGAGGAGCTGGCTCTCCTCGGACAACGGGACCTGCCAGAAACCGGAGGTTGCGTCCAGCTTCGTGACCACTTTTGCCCCGGCCAGCATGGCTAGTGTGTGGTCTACTGCTGGGTGAATGTGTCTCTCTCCACACCCACTTGTTCAGGTGCGTCAGGTCCACGCATAGCCAAATCTTTCCTGGCTGAGCCTTTGGCTGGGTCACATTTGAAATCACCCCCATGTCTTCCATGCGCTTCAACTCCGCCTGCACCTTGTGTCGCAGTGGTAGAGGCATGCGCCGTGGGGATGACAGAGCTTAAGGGACAGCACCTGGCTCCAGTTCTATTTTGTAGGGCTCCTTTAATTTTCCCAATCCTGAAAACACTGTAGGGTACTGAGCCTTGAAATCCTCTTGCCAGGCTTGTACAGTGTGGACACGCCTTATTAGCTTGAGTGCTTTTATAGCAGGATGTTCCAGTAGCGCCTTAGTCAAACCTTCAACAACATAAATGTCTTGTTCTGTTGTTACCTTTTCGTGACTCAGCTCACCTTTAAAGCGTCCTTCCAGTCTGTAGTTTCCTGGTCCATACAGCAGTGAGTGGCGGTTGCAGTGTCCCATGCTTTTTAATGGAGTAGCTGCTGCTTGGAATTGCTGTAACACTTGCTCCAGTATCCAATTTGAAAACAGTTGCTTCTCCATTTAACTGCACTGTTTAACTGCTTTGTCATGGCTTTTGTTAGTGTCAAATCAGCGTCCAACTGTAGACTTTCTGATAACTTAGCATCTCTAAGGCCGACCACAATTCAGTCCCTTTCTAACTGTTCTCTCAGGACCCCAAATTCACAGTGTCCGGCCAGTGTGTGCACCACTGTTATAAAGAACTCAACACTCTCACCAGGCTCTTGGTTTCATCTGTTGAAGTGTGCTGCATCGAAGATGACGTTCCGCTTGCTAACACAAGCCGCTTTTCGATCAAAGGTACCGGGGACTTTTAAGTCCCCAGATCTCTTTTCAAGGAACTAAAAGGTTCCTTCAGCCCACTGTTGTGTGCGTTTCCACCGCGGTCTAAAGACCTGTGAAGATTAGGCAAATTAACCAGCTGACGTAGGCTGTAGCCATACAAAGCGATGCACAGGCATCATTATTTGTAACCACTCTCCATGAGCAACATTTATAAATGAAAATCAGATTTTACTGGAATATAATGAAAAACTACAGGCTTAGCTTGACCATTAAAGCAGCTTTTTTTTGTGGGAGTATAATGAAGAGATACACGATAAAGTTCGTTACACATTTAATAGTAGCCAAACAAACAGATAAAGCGATAAAGTTCTTAAAATAACTCCAGCACAGAGAAAGCAACACAAAAATAAAATCGCGACAGTTTGGAAGGTTATTAAAACATTTCCAGCCCCCAAAAGCCGCAGATCAGCTGCAGCACTCACATCTGTGGCCGCCTGCGTTGGAGGAACGTGATGTTTAACGAGCTTTAATTACCTGCTGTAATCAGCTGTTCCGCTTGTTTCGGAGAGGAGACCAACTTCGGCTCTGTGTAAAAACCTCCTGACTGATGAAAACTTAAAACAACAACTTAGGACCCAGTATACACACCGCTGCACGACTGAAGTCAAGCCAGCCCTCGCGCTGTTTTGCGATGCGTGTTTTTTCTGGGCATTACGGTAACATCGTGTCGCAGCACATTTCAAAATAAAAGTGAGCTTCTGCTGAACATAATGCAATTGATGTGGCAGAAACGACTGAATAAATAAATAAATGCTTAAGACACCACAAGTATCTAAAGAAAATATTACAGTCTCACAGAAAGCTTACTACATTCAGCCAAGATTCGAACTCATGTAAAAAGAAAACCTTCTGTTTCCACTGACTCATTTCACTTCAAAGTGACAGCAGACCACCTCAGGGAGACACTCTGTCAATATCAGAGCAATCTGATGTTTGGTTTTAATATTACAGCCATTGAAAGTGTCTAATATTTTCGCTATTCGCCAAGATTCAAATTGACATAAAAAGGAAACTTCCTGTTTCCACTAACTCACTTCACTTCACAGTGACAGCAGACCACCTCAGGGAGACCCTCTGTCATTATCAGAGCAATCTGATGTAGGTTTTTAAAGTTGTAACTTTGAAAACCTACATCAGATTGCCGAAAACCTACATCAGGACGTTTTCTTTTAACATCCATCTGAAATCAGCAAATTCAGTGAAAATATTAGACATTTTCAAGGGCTGTAACTTTAAAAACCTACATCAGATTGCTCTGATATTGACAGAGGGTCACCCTGAGGTGGTCTGCTGTCACTGAGAAGTGAAATGAGTCAGTGGAAACAAGAAGTTTCCTTTTTACGTCAATTTGAATCTTGGCGAATAGCAAAAATATTAGACACTTTCAAGGGCTGTAACTTTAAAAACCTACATCAGAATGCTCTGATATTGACAGAGGGTCACCCTGAGGTGTCCACAACCACACAACATCATTGTTCCGCATCTTACCTTAAACCACTACAAAAATCATCATATTTCAACTAAACTTTACATAAAAACTGGTCAAACAATTTGAACGTTTGCTCAGTAGCTTTCACATCAGGTGTAACGTTAGCATTATAGCTATAACTTTAGCTGTGTTAGCCAACGTTTACAGCAACTCCGCACTTGAACAGTCTGTGAAGTTCCATTGCCGTGTTTATTTTAAATATAATTCACAACCAATAAAGCAAACTTACAGGTTGTGATTGTAAATTTCCAGGCCCAAACAGAGTCGGAGTTGCATTGTCTTTTAGGACTAAACGTTGAACTGTTGCCGGTGTTCTGATGATCTATGCTGCATTGCCGAAAAATGCTACCATAGCGCAAATCGATAGACTCGACTACTCGGCCCTGCTCCGTTTTCCATTGCAGATAGTACCCAGAGATAGTACGTAGCTTGTCGTCATAGCGACGCCACACACAACTGCCGCGACGTAACGTTCAATGAGACACACACACCTGCGATCCACATTCTCTTTATTTAAGTTAAAACGTTTCAACATTCCTCAGAATGTAAAGACAGATAAGCGGTATAAAACCTTCCAGCTTTGCCGTTGTTGCTGCAGCGGTCTGTGTGACGGCGAGAGCAGAGGGCTCTGTGAGCGGGCGGCTGGCCGGCCTCACACGCTCCTCCCGCGGGTCACAGCAGGCTTCCCCCGCAGCCACTTGCTGAGCTCCTCAACTCCAAAAATATTCAAGCAAATTTTTGTTCCGCCATCACTTCGCGTAAAACTGTCAGTATTTGAAATCTACACAGCTGATTTCTCACCTCAAAACTTCTCAGAAGTGGATTTAGTGATGAAATTCCATATGAAAACTGTAAAATATAAAACTTTCTGTTGCTGGCCTCTGTCTGGTGCAGCAATGATGATGCAGTGAATAGTGAATATTCTATCTGAACAATCAGCAGTCTGTTGTGTTTTCACGTTACATTTTAGTATCCCTCAGCTCGCTTGGAACCTCGACGGAGGTGAGGTGATATGAAAAAAAGTACCTGGAAGCAGGTACAGGTGCAACATTTCTACAATGGAAAACCAAACAAAGGCGAGTCGAGCCAAAGGGCCTCCGCTCAGATTAGCTTGGTTTGAGGGCGTGCCTGACCCCGCTAGCCGCTTGGCAAGCTTTATGACGCGTTTTCATTGTGACGTCACAAGTAAAGAAAGTGAAGGACTGGACTACAAACCAGCTGTTTTCAAGCGGTTCACAGCAGTGCTTTATGTGGGAGATGGGAACTCCCTTTGGGCTGGACTTTGGACTTTTTCACTTTGCAAACCTGTTACATGCACAAAAAAGATATATAACTCAATAAAGGAGAGGGAAAAAGCCAAAAAGCCTAAAACCACCTCTTTAATGCCAACATACAATCTCACGCGGACATTGGCGAGACTTTTGTGGCTATTTGACTGTTGATTGTGATTTATTGGTTTGCAAACAACGGTGGAAAAGAGACGAGCAGTTGACTTTTAGGGGGTAAAATGAAGACCCCAGAACTACGTTTAGACCCTGGTCCCTCCGGTGGAAAAACATTGAGTTCCTCCAAAGGTTCTGGGGGTATAGTTCCTTAGGTCGAAACACAGCTACAGTGTGCCGTGAAAGCCTCTGTAACCGCGTCAAAGGACTTCTTCTGTTTGTCCGTGAGGGGTAACAGTTTAAGGATATCTTCGGCATCATCACCGGCTGCATACATGAAGGCGTTCACTTGAAACTCTGACGATTGTTTATCCAATCCTGATGCTATACTGTAGCGTTCGAATCGCTTAATCCATCTCGGCCATTCACTAGCATTGGAAAAGTTGAACTTGCCTGGCAGCGCTAGCTGTGGAGCTAACTGTTGCGCCGTTATTTTTCCGTCCATCTTCCTTCCTTTTTCGGGACGTTGTTTTGCTTAACAAGTTTAGTTCATCTTTCTACAGTCCTCCTCCTCTACACGTGTGTGACTGCTAATAAATTCTAAAATCAAGTGTGAACTGTTTTGAGTTTCAAAACCTCAACAGCAAGCTTGAGAGGATATTAGGGGAATATCCTGTTTAATGATTGCTGATTATTTGTTTTATAAAATTAACCACTGATACTGACATGAAGACTTACTGTATGTTTATCCCCACCATATCCACTAATAAAAATTTATTTTTTATAGCAGCATATAGGCAGTATATTCCTTCAATTCCCTTAATTTGAAAACCAGCACGATGATTCATCCCTAAATAAATTTAAACTGTACTTTAATGAATCCATCTCCCTTACAGCTGTAACAATAACAGTATTTTTTTTTTCTTTTTTCCCCTTTTGGAAATCGAATCACAAATAAGTGTTGCGTGTATATTTACTGTGAAGGTAAATGGAAGTAAATGTGGTTTTACACATCTACAGTAAGTGTAGCTACACTGTAAGAAAAGATACCCAAAAGACACCATATCTACTCAATAAAAATGAGGCAACAGATTACAAAGAATATTATTAATTAAATTTCACAATGTTTGGTATTGAGTAAATATTAATTAAACGAGACCCTTAATTGTTATCCATTTAAAATGAGTAGATTCAAATTGAAAACAGTACAGAATTAATTATAACCTAAACAAAAATATTGAGATGATTTGAAAAATATAAACTCCCTCTAATGTGTAAATAGTACTAATAAAAATGAATTTAATTATATATATCAATGATATAATTGAGTATTAATCATACACATAAGGAAGATAACATGTGTGCCGCCAACTAGTGACGTGCAGATCGATCCTAAAGTATCGATATTTCTCATACCAATGTTTCCTGCTCTAGGATCGATACTCATGTAAAAGGATCTATAACTAAACTCAGTCATTTGGAGTGAGTGTGTGTTTTATCATAAGTATCTTACTGTCACCAGGATGATCTAATTATACTCGGTTGATAGGAACTACTTTTCCTTCCGCGTGTCAAAGTCATGCTTGCACTACGGCTCTGTGACGGAGCTTCTTCTTTGCAGCTCTTTACATTTCCCACGATTGAATACTGACTATGGCTGACTGTAAAAACAGTCACGTCTGGCTGTATTTTAGCTGTGAAGGTAACAATGACGCTCTGTGTGATGTGTGTGCAAAGACAGTGAAATACTTTTGCAACACTGCAAACTTTGCTAAACATCTGAGATTAAGTCTGTCACGATAATATGATGATGTAATGAAGCGGCAGTTCTGAGCAGGATATTTTATTATAATTAAATTATTTAATTATAATAAAATTATTATTAAATTATTTCTCATAAATACAGAAACAGGAGGGGGGAGGTCACATTAAACTAGAAATAAAATATGTAAAAAGTATTGGTATCGGTATCGGCAATACCAGCCTGGGTATTACTTGGTATTGGATCGGATAGGAATTAAGTGGTATCGCACATCACTACCGCCAACCCAGGCCACCAGCAAGGCAGGAGACCCCTGCATGGCCATGGTCATTTGCTTGTAGACTCGACCACACAAGAGAATTGCTTTCGATTATAAATCAATAATCAGTGTAGCCGAACTTATCAAATAAAACAGGCACTTCACTCCTGGTTTCAATAGTAAACCATAGACTGTATAGAAAAAAACACCACAAGAATGACATTTACCAACACAAAACATTATATTCTAAACAGACACGTTTAAAAAAAATAAAAACATAATTCACAAAGTAAACTTTGTACTAATTTTAACAAAACTCCCTTCACCGCCATGCATCATGGGGATTCTTGACAGGAAGTGCTTTTCAGTTAAAATTAGCCTGATTACATTAATTTGAATTCACTCAATATTCTCTCTATTTGGGATTAGATACATATACAGTGAGGAAAATAAGTATTTGAACACCCTGCTATTTTGCAAGTTCTCCCACTTGAAAATTGTCATCGTAGGTGCATGTCCACTGTGAGAGACAAAAAAAAATCCAGAAATCACAATGTATGATTTATTAACTATTTATTTGTATGATACAGCTGCAAATAAGTATTTGAACACCTGTCTATATGCTAGAATTCTGACTCTCAAAGACCTGTTAGTCTGCCTTCAAAATGTCCACCTCCACTCCATTTATTATCCTAAATTAGATGCACCTGTTTGAGGTCGTCAGCTGCATAAAGACACCTGTCCACCCCATACAATCAGTAAGAATCCAACTACTAACATGGCCAAGACCAAAGAGCTGTCCAAAGACACTCGAGACAAAATTGTACACCTCCACAAGGCTGGAAAGGGCTACAGGGAAATTGCCAAGCAGCTTGGTGAAAAAAGCTCCACTGTTGGAGCAATCATTAGAAAATGGAAGAAGCTAAACATGACTGTCAATCTCCCTCGGACTGGGGCTCCATGCAAGATCTCACCTCGTGGGGTCTCAATGATCCTGAGAAAGGTGAGAAATCAGCCCAGAACTACACGGGAGGAGCTGGTCAATGACCTGAAAAGAGCTGGGACCACCGTTTCCAAGGTTACTGTTGGTAATACACTAAGACGTCATGGTTTGAAATCACGCATGGCACGGAAGGTTCCCCTGCTTAAACCAGCACATGTCAAGGCCCGTCTTCAGTTTGCCAATGACCATTTGGATGATCCAGAGGAGTCATGGGAGAAAGTCATGTGGTCAGATGAGACCAAAATAGAACTTTTTGGTCATAATTCCACTAACGTGTTTGGAGGAAGAAGAATGATAAGTACCATCCCAAGAACACCATCCCTACTGTGAAGATGTGGGTGGTAGCATCATGCTTTGGGGGTGTTTTTCTGCACATGGGACAGGGCGACTGCACTGTATTAAGGAGAGGATGACCGGGGCCATGTATTGCCAGATTTTGGGGAACAACCTCCTTCCCTCAGTTAGAGCATTGAAGATGGGTCGAGGCTGGGTCTTCCAACATGACAATGACCCGAAGCACACAGCCAGGATAACCAAGGAGTGGCTCTGTAAGAAGCATATCAAGGTTCTGGCGTGGCCCAGCCAGTCTCCAGACCTAAACCCAATAGAGAATCTTTGGAGGGAGCTCAAACTCCGTGTTTCTCAGCGACAGCCCAGAAACCTGACTGATCTAGAGAAGATCTGTGTGGAGGAGTGGGCCAAAATCCCTCCTGCAGTGTGTGCAAACCTGGTGAAAAACTACAGGAAACGTTTGACCTCTGTAATTGCAAACAAAGGCTACTGTATACAAATATTAACATTGATTTTCTCAGGTATATAATAATTATTTGCAGCTGTATCATACAAATAAATAGTTAAAAAATCATACATTGTGATTTCTGGATTTTTTTTTTTAGATTATGTCTCTCACAGTGGACATGCACCTACGATGACAATTTCAGACCCCTCCATGATTTCTAAGTGGGAGAACTTGCAAAATAGCAATGTGTTCAAATACTTATTTTCCTCACTGTAATGCTTATGTTTTATTTAACTACAATGGGTGTATTTTATTCCAAACATTTTTATTTGAAATTTAATAAAATATTTTCCTCAAAATCAAAAACACAATCATATTTAATATATTTTACCTAATACATTAATTCAAATTTACATGTAGCTTGATTGGAGCTGATGCTCAACAACTACAGATAAGTGGCAGGATTTTCTCCTGACCACTGTCTTACAGGCACAGCATTCTAAAAGCTCTACACATCAAAATCCCATCAAATCCTTATGGGTTTTTGAGGTTAGACATAGGTCTTGGTCAGGTTAGGGATTGTTAGAGCTGATGAAGAACTGACAGGGTACATTAGGGGAATACATCCAGGCACAAATAATGATAAATTAACTTTGAGCCCTCAGTAGCCACACCCTTCCTTGCTTTGATGACATGACAATATAAAACAGCTGGGATAAAATGCACATATTTTAAATATCCTGCAGTCTGTAACAGCTGATTTACAGGCATCTGCTTCTCTGACATCTTTAAGGAAGAATTGTGATGACATAGTAGTTTGGGTTTAATGTCTACTTGATCATTTATGGTGTATTTAGGCTAGACCTATTTGCTCTCTCTACTCTGTAATTACATTCATACAGTGGCAGTTTGTCACTAGACTGGTAGTATTACTGGCAGTTTTGTGATAAAATAACAAAATGAAGCATCTCAAGAGTAGTTACCTGCAGACAAAAAACCTCAAGAGACATCTCCTCAGTTGACAGGAAATCACATGATTTGGCAGTAAAATGTAGAAACCTTCACCATGAAAAATGTTTGCTGTGTGCGTGTCGTATCAAAAATGTATGTTTTGCCATGAAACAGGAAGTTGTAACTTCATTGTACATGCTCAAATACACTCACCTAAAGGATTATTAGGAACACCATACTAATACTGTGTTTGACCCCCTTTCGCCTTCAGAACTGCCTTA
Source organism: Micropterus salmoides (assembly GCF_014851395.1). Lineage (NCBI taxonomy): Eukaryota > Metazoa > Chordata > Actinopteri > Centrarchiformes > Centrarchidae > Micropterus > Micropterus salmoides. Next base: position 31,597,405 of record NW_024041151.1, on the reverse strand, counting down.
ATTCTACGTGGCATTGATTCAACAAGGTGCTGAAAGCATTCTTTAGAAATGTTGGCCCATATTGATAGGATAGCATCTTGCAGTTGATGGAGATTTGTGGGATGCACATCCAGGGCACGAAGCTCCCGTTCCACCGCATCCCAAAGATGCTCTATTGGGTTGAGATCTGGTGACTGTGGGGGCCATTTTAGTACAGTGAACTCATTGTCATGTTCAAGAAACCAATTTCTCATTCTCGTTCTCATTCTGTTTACACCAAATTCTGACTCTACCATCTGAATGTCTCAACAGAAATCGAGACTCATCAAACCAGGCAACATTTTTCCAGTCTTCAGCTGTCCAATTTTGGTGAGCTCTTGCAAATTGTAGCCTCTTTTTCCTATTTGTAGTGGAGATGAGTGGTACCCGGTGGGGTCTTCTGCTGTTGTAGCCCATCCGCCTCAAGGTTGTGCGTGTTGCGGCTCCACTAATGCTTTGCTGCATACCTCGGTTGTAACGAGTGGTTATTTCAGTCAAAGTTGCTCTTCTATCAGCTTGAATCAGTCGGCCCATTCTCCTCTGACCTCTAGCATCAACAAGGCATTTTCGCCCACAGGACTGCCGCATACTGGATGTGTTTCCCTTTTCACACCATTCTTTGTAAACCCTAGAAATGGTTGTGCGTGAAAATCCCAGTAACTGAGCAGATTGTGAAATACTCAGACCGGCCCGTCTGGCACCAACAACCGTGCCATGCTCAAAATTGCTTAAATCACCTTTCTTTCCCATTCTGACATTCAGTTTGGAGTTCAGGAGATTGTCTTGACCAGGACCACACCCCTAAATGCATTGAAGCAACTGCCATGTGATTGGTTGATTAGATAATTGCATTAATGAGAAACTGAACAGGTGTTCCTAATAATCCTTTAGGTGAGTGTATGTACCATGCTTTATGTATTTGATAATAGTCCTGCCCTGAACACATCTACATGCCACATTTGAGGTTGATCGGGTAAAAGCTGTAGGACGAGTTTGTTAAAGTACGGAGGGTTGAAATGGGTTGAAATTTCATAAATAAATTAAAATGGCTGACTTCCTGTTGGGTTTAGTGTATGGCTCCAAGAGGGTTAATTTTAAGTCTAGAAATGGTACATCAGCCCCCCACATTTTGTACAGCTACGTAAAGCATATGGCGGGGACTGCTTCTTTGAAATTTTGTAGGGGGTGTTATGGAGCCATTTTTCCACAACCACTCTGCGCAACCATATTAGAAAACAGAGAACACCCCTTCTGACATGCGTGGCAAGTTTTCTGAGGTTTTAAGCATTCCTAGCCATGTAAAAGCTAAAAAATCTCACTGAGACCATTTGTGTCTCTAAGGTGCTATGTGACATAAAACTGAAAAATAAAGGTATTGGAGGTAAAGTTTGAAACATGCCCTTTCCTGGTGCCAGAAGGTAGTAAAAGTACGGAGCCTGTAAAGAGGGAAAACGCTTGTAAATAAATCAAGGCCGACTTCCTGTTGGGTTTAGGGTATGGCTCCAAGAGACTTATTTTTAAGTCTGGAGAAGGTACATTGGTTAGATTCGTACAGCTGTGTACAATGTACGGCAGGAGCTGCTTTTTTGAAATTTCATAGGGGGCGCTATTGAGCCAATTTTCCACAACCACGCCCCCAAACCACATCAGCAATACAAAACAACAGTTTTGACGAACGTGCAGTCCCGTTAGGATTTGACTATCCCTGGCCATGTGACTTACTAAAAAGGCTTTAGGGGGCACTATGCCAACCCTCAACTAGCCAACATGCAACCCTCAGTCTTAAACTTGACATCAAATCGAAAAATTATCAGTTTGAGTCTGGCTGCAAAGCTTTGAGCATCCTAAAGGCCTCAAATATCTGTTTAAATAATTGAAAATGACGCAGGAAGCGCCATATGGCTGACTTCCTGTTGAGCAAAATCTCATCAAAAAAAGCAGAAATGTGATAAGAACAATAATCCCACCATCATGAAGATCAAAGAAACATTTTCCAAAACCTATTGTTTGTTTAGTGGCGCTATTGAGCCTCCTGGCCACGCCCGACCCCAATCACTACAGAACATTGGATTTCCCACCAGACCTGAGGTGTGGTTTTTCATGAGGATTGGAGTATCCTAAGGCCTTCAAAAATTAGTTCCCCGGGGAGAAAAGAAGAAAAAAAAACACCTAAGCAAAAACAATAGGTTCCTGTCTTATACCATATGAATTGGCAGTATCCCCAAAACACGTAGACATAAGGTTTATGAATGTGCAATGTAGTGGCACTTAGTTATGGGGCAAAATGTCCTTTGTTTGAATATCCCATTTAAATGAATGGGATTTATCCAGGGTTTTGAGCTTCGATTAGAGCACTACCTATAAGCCGAATTGCACCAAATCTTTCAGGTGTCATCAGGGGCCCATGGGGAAGAAATGGCCCAAATTTGGTATCAATTGGACTTGTGGTTATGGAGATATAAAATGCATATAAATCAATGGGATTTTTTTTCAAGTCTTTAATCTGCAATAACAGCGCCATCTATGGGCATATTTGGGTGAACTTTGGTGTCTGTAGTGAGGGGACCGTGCTGAACAATTCGACTCAAGTTTTATGTCAACGTGACGTGGTTACAGATAATTTTTGGGGGTTAAATAGCACCACCTAGGGGTTGGTTGCACCAAATTTTGCATAGGCCCTCAGGTCCCACATTATTGGACCAAATTTGGTGTCGATCGGACATTCCAAACCTAAGATATGACCTCACTTCCTGTTAACAGGTAACATTTGTTAGCCTAAAATTGCGACAATTTTAGTCGGATCAAAATTTCCTCTACAAAGTTTTATCAGCTTGGTCCAGAGATGGTCCGTGCCAAATTCAGTGTCAATCGGACCTGCGGCTTAAATAGGTTTTTCAGTTTTTGCGATGTAGCCAAAATACAGTGTAGGCGGAAATGGGCGTGGCCTATACCACAAGATTCAGCTTGATCCAAGCCAAAAAGCGTTGACCTTGCTTATAGCGCCTGAGGTACTTGCAGGGGTTTGCACCTACCATATGAGTTTCGCGTCCCTAGCAGTCACTGTCTAGGCTGCAGTATTGGAATTAGCGGCGGAAGAAAAAAATAAAGATCCTAACGATTACACTACGGTTCCCAGCTCGGCTGGTACTGGGAACAGCGATGCCTTACCTTCACGGGTTCCCAGCCCACTAGGACTTGGACCCCTAATAACTAAAACAGACAAACATAGAAGGGTTCTACTGCTTCGTGGTTTGAACCCTAATAATCCCTTCAGTTTCAATAGGGATCTCGCACGGTTCGTGCTCGGGCCCTAAAAAAAAATCCCTTCAATTTCAATTGCACGATTTGTGCTCGGGCCCTAATAATACATACTAGTTTCAAATAGTAAAACTTGTTCTACATGTAAATTGATGTAGAAATATTTTGCTAATGTTATTAGGTAGCTGGTTACAATAAAAAATCTCTGAAGGTCATCTTCTCTACCCAAAAGTTATTCAGGAAAATGTTAAAAATGCCCAGAAATGTGAAAACATTTGGAAATATAGCCTCCAGCTTTTCTTCATTTTTGAGGATTACCAGCTGATGTAGCTAGAAGGATACACAGTTAACGAGTAAGGTATATTATCACTTTAATAATATGGCCCTCCTTTTATTTAACACCAAGTGCACTGCAGAGGGTTGCAGAGGGAGTGACAGACAACTCTTCCGGGCATCCAGAATTTATAGAACCCTAGTTACATTCATAACTCTTGTTCTATTTCATTCTTCCTGACTGCCAGACGGTGGTGTTTTAGTCACTGGATGACTTATACCAACAAGGTCACGAGGAATGCTTACTGTGCTAAGGAGTGGAAGCAGTTGATAGAATGGCTGCTGCCACCACGTGGGGAGCAGCCACATTTACCCGGTAATAGCAAGCTAAGGTACATGAAGACGCAGTGCAGGTGTCATGCACAGAGACCCATCTCAGGATCGCCCAGGATGTGGACACACTCGAAGTAGAGTGACACTTTACCTTAGTGGGTGCAGGAAGGCCTTGCAACCTATAAGCATGCAGAATCACATCTACAATCCAAATGGAAAGTCTCTGCTTTGATAGAGCTTCACCCTTCCTACAACCCCCATAGCAAACAAAAAGGTCAGATTTGCGCACCTTGGCATTGGCCTCCAAATAGGCCTTCAGGGCCCGAACTGGACACAGTAGCTGTGACAGTTCTTCCGCCCCTTCAGATGAGCCTGGTGGACTAAATGTAGCCAACTCGATGGCTTGGTTTACATGCGAGCGAGGCCCCCCTGCTTTGGCAGGAAGTATGGATTTGGTAGGAGAGTAACTCCTGACCCATCTGGGTACCAACACAGGCACCTCGGGTTCACTGATAAGGCATGCAGTTCTCCCACTTGTTTTGCTGTGACAGCAAGCAGAAATGCCGTCTTAGCAGACAACCACCTCAACTGTCTGTCCTAACGGGTCAAATGGGGGCAGACCAAAGGATCTCAAAACCACTTTCAAGTCCCATGGTGGCACTACAGTGACACCTGATGGTCTAAGCCTCTGTGCGCCCTTCAGGAACTGACTAACCAGATAGCCTGACACCACTGTGTGGTTGTCCACTCTCACGTGCCCCGCTGAAATGGCAGCTGCATACACTTTCAAGGTCGATGCACACCTGCCACCGTCCAACAACGACTGCAGGAAACACAGAATGCTAGTTACCGAGTAGTTCTCCGGTACCTCACCCCTTCCCCTGGTGACACAATCAATGAGGCAATGGTAGGCTCGACCGGGGCCATACGGTCCAAACCATAGTTATCTGCATACTGCATGGCAGCCAAGTTCCTGTAACCACTGGTGTGATGAGAGTGTAACATGGGGTCTGACCAGAACTGTCGGAGCTCTTCAATATAGGGCTTAGAAGGAGGGACTGAGAAGGCAGAGGGCTGCGGCATCTGCCTGAAAAAGCACTTGAAGGTGCTAGCGCCACAGGAGCTTCATCCAGCCCCAGGTGTGCTAAAGCCATGCAAATCACTGGCTTCAGTGAGGACCGGCTGGCCTCCGACCCACATAATGGTCCCCCATCAGATACCTGAAAAAAAACCATCAGAGGCCCGGGACAGCGTGTCCCCCCTCCTTGTCTTGCCCTTCTTCCCCTTCATCTGTGAACAAACTGCAGGAGGCTGCAAGTTGATAACACATCATCCTTTTGAGGAGAGTCTCTTGTGGCGGAGTCACTACTGGGAGCTGGCTCCCCATTATCAGGCTGGAGATTAATCAGAATTGGGTTTATTGCCAGGTACATTTTCACATACAAGGAATTTGGCTTGGTATGAATTAGTGCTTAAAGTACACAAAATATAAATAGTAATATAAATATATAAAAAGAAGATCAAAAAAAGTATACGAAAGATATAAAAAAACAATAATACCATAATACAATGCTGACAAGTATGTGCAAAAGTTGGCAACATGAGCATAAAGCACAGATGAACGTTGTTGTAAAGTGTGGGATCAGGAGAGTGTATGAGTGTGTGAGAATTTGGGGAGGGGGGCATGAGAGTCACTGACAGTGGGGACCCGGGCCTTGTTGAGGAAGCCCACTGCCATCGGAAAGAAACTGTTCTTGTGGCGAGAGGTTTTGGTCCCGATCGACCACAGCCTCCTGCAAGAGGGGAGAATCTGAAACAGTTTGTGTCGAGGGTGGGAGGGGTCAGCTGCAATGTTTCCTGCACGCCTCAGAGTCCTGGAGGTGTACAGGTCCTGAAGAGACCTGCTGCCAATCACCTTCTCTGCAGAGCGAATGATACGCTGCAGCCTGCCCTTGTCCCTGGCGTTGGCAGCAGCGTACCAGATGGTGATGGAGGAGGTGAGGATGGACTCAACGATGGCGGTGTAGAAGTGCACCATCATTGTCTTTGGCAGGCTGAACTTCTTCAGCTGCTGCAGGAAGTACATCCTCTGCTGGGCCTTCTTGGAGAGGGAGGTGATGTTCAGCTCCCACTTGAGGTCCTGGGAGATGATGGTGCCCAGGAAGCAAAAGGAGTCCACAGTGGTGACTGGGGAGTCACACAGGATGATGGGCTCTTTCTAAAATCCATGACCATCTCCACGGTCTTCAGAGTGTTGAGCTCCAGACTGTTCTGGCTGCACACCAGATCACCAGATGGTCAATCTCGCACCTGTAAGCAGACTCATCCCCACCAGAGATGAGCCCAATGAAGGTGTCTATGAAGATTCTCAGTCATCCAGGTCATAGTTATCCAACGAGGGTTAAAATGAAGGGCAACTGGACTTGGTTGAAGCTACTGGAAGACGTTTCGTCCCTTATCCAAAGGACTTCTTCAGTTCTGACTGACTGGCAGGGAAACTCAGCTATTTAACCTCAGTGGGGTCGTTATCCCGGGTCATCGATACCGCTGGTTCGTTAGTGTTCCTTGGTGTTGTGACGACAGTCGTTACAGTCGTTGAGACTACCTGTGGCCAAGACTGAACGACCATCGTTGGTATCTTCACCTGAGGCCAATAGGTTACGTTTGTTGAGTTTCCTGGGAAGTGATGAAAGGACAGCATTGTAAGTGGGGGATAAGTGGTGGCGTAGACCCCCTCCCCTGTTCAATGACGACTTCTCAACCCTGGTGTAGATGGCTTCCTTGACACCTCTTTCAAACCATCCATCTTCTCTGTCTAAAATGTGCACCTGGTGGTCCTAAAACGAGTGTCCTCTGTCCTTCAGATGTAAGTAGACTGCAGAGTCTTGACCTGAGGAGTTGGCCCTTCTGTGTTGAGCCATGCGTTTGTGTAGTGGTTGTTTAGTCTCCCCAATATACAGGTCTGTGCATTCCTCACTGCACTGGACCGCATACACTAGATTGCTTTTCTTGTGTTTGGGTGTGCGGTGGTGTCATTTGCAAACTTCAGGAGCTTGACGGACTGGTGACTGGAGGTGCAGCTGTTGGTGTACTGGGAGAAGAGCAGGGGTTAAAGAACGCAGCCTTGAGGGGAACCCGTGCTGAGGGTCCTGGAGAGATGTTTTCCCAGCTTAACGTGCTGCTTCCTGTCCGTCAGGAAGTCAGCGATCCACCTGCAGGTGGAGTCAGTCACACTCAGCTGAGAGAGCTTGTCCTGAAGCAGGGCCGGGATGATGCTGTTGAAAGCAGAGCTGAAGTCCACAAACAGTATCCTGGCTTAAGTTCCTGGGGAGTCCAGGTGCTGGAGGATGTAGTGAAGGGCCATGTTTTCTGCATCGTCTACAGACCTGTAGGGGGTCCAGGAGTGGGTGATGGATTTCAGGTGGGACAACACAAGGCACTCAAAGGACTTCATAACCACAGATGTCGGGGTGGGGGGGAACTTTGAGAGCCAAGGTGTCCACCTTCCTTGATTTTTTTAGATTTATCATGCTTGTGGGTTTGCAACCACACTATCAGGTGGTAGACTAATATCACCGTCTAGCTCTACAAGTCTAGCCCTTCTTACTGATAGTATAAGTAGGTAAATGTAACTACACGTTGAAGCGATGCAGACCGTAAGAACAGTGATTGGTAGGCTGTAACACGATGGATCAATATATTTGACCATCACAACCCGAGCGAAATAACTCATTTCACTATCAGAATGTGATCCATTCGGTCGCTAACTTTTTAAAAGTCTGTAACCGCCGCATGCATACAATTTTACACCCATTCACGTTAGCGGAGGGCTAAACCGGAAGTTAGCCTGCTCGGCCGGCAAAAGTCAACACAGTGGACGCTGTAACCGTACCGCCAACTAGCATTTGGCAGTGTAATTGCAGAACAACGGAGACACTGACGCACAAGTATAAATGCATGACTGTGTGTGTAGCCTACAGTGTAGCCCTGATGCTGGAATATAAATCAAGCATTATTCAACAAGAACCTTAACGGCGAGACCATTGCTGTCCGTCCGAAAGTGAAAAAGTTTACCACAGAAAAAACCCCAGCTGATTGCAGCCTCAGGTGGACGTGATTACTCAACACCAACCCTCAGGTTACAAGGCTAAAAGCGATAAGCCGAATTGACCTGCTATTTTGTCTCCTCAATGCAAGAAGATTGAAGGAAGGAGTGTGATGACGTGAGGGTTTTATACTGGGGCATGCGCCCTGTCATTGCATGGTCACAGGTGTTATAATTACTCGACCTGTGCAAATGCGAGATGGAAACATCCAGCGCTAAAGCACCGCCATATAGCAGTCAGAAAAATGAAATCGAACATAAATTTGTCACAGTCAGCCATGTTTATTGTTTACATTTAGTTGTCATGCACCACCATGCAACTGAAACGCTTTTGCGGTCGGAAGTCAGATATTTTAACTTGGAAATTTCCCAGTTCTGAGCAGCCTGGAATGGGCATTAGCATCGCCTCAGCTCGCTTGGAACCTCGACGGAGGTAATACAAAAAAAAGTACCAGATAACCGGTACAACTTTTCCCCAATGGAAAACCAAAAAGGCGAATAGAGTCGCGGAGAGTCGAGCTGGTTGGCTACCATGCGGTGGAAAAGGGGCATTAGGTAACCCTATAGGGGGCACCGCTGACTGAAGCCAAACAACTATCTGCTGTTACATTCAAACAAATGTCATGACAGGACTAGTAAAAATCTAACTGAAAATGATTGCTGTGATTGCATCTTACCCTGGTGTGTAAAGATATTGGCTACAACTTTGCTTGTGATAGCTGAAGTGTAATGAAATCAACCAACCAGCTGGCAGAATCAAAACACGACCCCTTGTTGAAGAGAGATGGTACGAGTGAGTACAGTGATTGATTTTAATGGCTTCATAAACAACTATATAAAACAGTTCATAAAAATTCATGCACTTTCAGTGTAAATTCATTTTGAAATATAGAGGAAATGTATGTACAACAGTGTGAACCGTAACAGTAACTTCATTCAGTTGGGTGGTTCACCACAAATATACTTGGCTGCATAGAAACATTGACATTATTATTGCCTACGTATAAAATAAAATGAAGAGGTAAAGAAACAAATATATGTAAAAAGTTTTGTTTATCTAAGATTTAATAGGTGCTTCTATTGAAAGACAACAGTCTTTCAGACTGTATGGGTCAGTTCATTCCAACTCACTGATTTCAACACACCAAGACAAAAGAACTAAGCACTAGTGAATAAAACTGAGTATTGTTTAAGAACTTTCCCTTTACTAAAAGTTACATTCTGAAAGCATTATCATGAAAGAACTAATATACAGAAACTCACTTATAGAACGACAAAAAGGCCTGAGTTGATGGGGAAAGGTATAGTCATAATAAATCCCAAAAGCCTGAGGAAAAAGACCACTGATTTACTAATTTACAAAAATTTACACCAGTATTACAGAAGGAAAAAACATGATATAAGCAACTCTTCCCCCCCCCCCCAACCTTTATTTTTACAGCTAAGATATGTTATTAAATAATTCACGCCTGGTGGCAAAAGAAACACCTGCTGAGGAGAATGACAAATGCTGTAAATGAGGTACTTAAGGTGGTGAGCCTGAGACCAGACTGGATCCAAGCGGACACCTTTACATCAACTTGTAATGTGATTCATGTGACAACTGATTTTTCATCCAGTCAACACTTAAATAAGGTAGATAATCACATTTAGCATGATAAAGAGACAGAGACAGACAGACAAACATAGAGAACAGTCAAATACAGGATCCAGTGTCATGGGTTGGTGGGAATATGAGGCAGCACTAAGGGTCAATTGTGTCCGTTTCCAGAGTAAAAAAAAAGTTTATAAAAATAACAAAAAATGATGCTGCATGCTGTTCAGCCTACACAACAATGCAGCTTTAAATTGTTGATTACAAAAATATGCTTTGATTTTTGAGCTGCTGCCGGGTTTGGGCCACTCCCTGGCATTCATCTCACAGGTACCCGATATGAGCTGTAGCTGAAGCGAGGGGAACTGACTGATACACAGTGCTTTAAACAACATCAGGTTGGAGTCCACAGTCCCTGTAAGGCATTTGCTGTGTTACTGAGTCTATGGCTGCTACTAGCAGACCCAGGCAGCTCCTGTTATGTCTTGCGGCTGCTCCAGATCTGCTCTGGTGTGCTCTTGTGGTCTGACGAGTAGTCAAAAGGTGACGGGTGTCCCATGGGCGAGCGGGAGTCATAGGGTGAGCGCTGGTCTCGGGGAGAGCGGGGTCCACTGACTGAGGCTCGCTGCTCTGTCTGCCAGTCTGAGTGGTAGCGGTAGGAAGAGCGGTGGTCTGAATGGGAATGATCCTTCATGTCCAGACGATGGTCTCTGCTGGAGCGGAACTCCTCCAGCTTCCTGTGCTTACCGTCACTGTAGTATCTGCATACACATAACATCAGCATAACTGAACAACAAAGCAAAGATGGAACTTAAACAACAAAACACTTTCAATGCTAGTGTACAAGCTGGTGTGCACCAACTTCAAGTACTTTAATATGTAATTCTAATCCAAAACAAATCTAAAATATAACCGCCCTGAAACAATCAGAAAGTCATGTTTTCTTCCTCTCCCTTTCCTTCCTTCGTCTTCTGACGCTCTCTTCTCACTCTCGTTCTCAGCTCGTCTTTCTTTTGCTCTTCTTTTAAAGTGAGTCTGGAAGCTGTTTCCCAACTTCTTTTTACCACTATTAACAACAAATATCCTCCCCTCGTCCTGAAAATTGATGCCAGAGTACTTCAGGGCTTAAAGCAAGAAATTTTTCTGTGCCTGAAATGTGTTCGGGATTTACAATAAAGATGGAGGGTAGGTGGCAAGACCGTAACTTTGTGTTGAAAACTGTCGGGGACATAGGGAGTCAGATTATTATATTATATACATTCTATTTTTGCTCACAAAACATGAAGAAACACAATTGTGGGTTCACAAAAAGACGACAAGCAGATAATTGTATGCTGGTTTGATAAAACGTTCATTGTGGAAATACAGTGAGGAAAATAAGTATTTGAACACCCTGCTATTTTGCAAGTTCTCCCACTTAGAAATCATGGAGGGGTCTGAAATTGTCATCGTAGGTGCATGTCCACTGTGAGAGACATAATCTAAAAAAAAAATCCAGAAATCACAATGTATGATTTATTAACTATTTATTTGTATGATACAGCTGCAAATAAGTATTTGAACACCTGTCTATCAGCTCGAATTCTGACTCTCAAAGACCTGTTAGTCTGCCTTCAAAATGTCCACCTCCACTCCATTTATTATCCTAAATTAGATGCACCTGTTTGAGGTCGTTAGCTGCATAAAGACACCTGTCCACCCCATACAATCAGTAAGAATCCAACTACTAACATGGCCAAGACCAAAGAGCTGTCCAAAGACACTAGAGACAAAATTGTACACCTCCACAAGGCTGGAAAGGGCTACGGGGAAATTGCCAAGCAGCTTGGTGAAAAAAGCTCCACTGTTGGAGCAATCATTAGAAAATGGAAGAAGCTAAACATGACTGTCAATCTCCCTCGGACTGGGGCTCCATGCAAGATCTCACCTCGTGGGGTCTCAATGATCCTGAGAAAGGTGAGAAATCAGCCCAGAACTACACGGGAGGAGCTGGTCAATGACCTGAAAAGAGCTGGGACCACCGTTTCCAAGGTTACTGTTGGTAATACACTAAGACGTCATGGTTTGAAATCACGCATGGCACGGAAGGTTCCCCTGCTTAAACCAGCACATGTCAAGGCCCGTCTTCAGTTTGCCAATGACCATTTGGATCCCTACTGTGAAGATGGGGGTGGTAGCATCATGCTTTGGGGGTGTTTTTCTGCACATGGGACAGGGCGACTGCACTGTATTAAGGAGAGGATGACCGGGGCCATGTATTGCGAGATTTTGGGGAACAACCTCCTTCCCTCAGTTAGAGCATTGAAGATGGGTCGAGGCTGGGTCTTCCAACATGACAATGACCCGAAGCACACAGCCAGGATAACCCAGGAGTGGCTCTGTAAGAAGCATATCAAGGTTCTGGCGTGGCCCAGCCAGTCTCCAGACCTAAACCCAATAGAGAATCTTTGGAGGGAGCTCAAACTCTGTGTTTCTCAGCGACAGCCCAGAAACCTGACTGATCTAGAGAGGATCTGTGTGGAGGAGTGGGCCAAAATCCCTCCTGCAGTGTGTGCAAACCTGGTGAAAAACTACAGGAAATGTTTGACCTCTGTAATTGCAAACAAAGGCTACTGTACCAAATATTAACATTGATTTTCTCAGGTGTTCAAATACTTATTTGCAGCTGTATCATACAAATAAATAGTTAAAAAATCATACATTGTGATTTCTGGATTTTTTTTTTTTATAGATTATGTCTCTCACAGTGGACATGCACCTACGATGACAATTTCAGACCCCTCCATGATTTCTAAGTGGGAGAACTTGCAAAATAGTAGGGTGTTCAAATACTTATTTTCCTCACTGTATATGTTGGGGGGTCTTCTCCCAGAAGATTTTGAGCATTAAACAGTTCATTTCCTCCATTCTGGTAAGATTTTCTGCCACCACCTATAATCAGTGCTTGAAGTGGAAAATATAGGTGCTGTAGCGCATTCGCGCAGCACATCCTCTCACTCGTCCCACTCTCACAATTATGATTAAGTAAATTTCAATTAAGTAATATTTTTTTCAGTCCCTTTTCCTCAACAAATTAAAGTGCTGTTCGTGACTCAAATTAATTAAATCAATGTTTCAATTATGAAACATTTGTTACATTGTTATTGAGGAAAATTATATTGCGATAATTATCATAATTGTTTTATTTCCCAGCCCTGCTGGTACTTCCCATTCACATGGGGGCTCACAGCTGCATGAAAGGCATCGAGCTTCAACCTGCTCCATCTCCGCCGACAGAGATTAGCAAACAGGCGAGAATGGGAACAGATGAGAGCCACATAGAGCCCACCGGTACGCAAGAAAAGTCCCAGGACATAAAATTATTGGTATTACCAAACATGTCTCCAGAGACATTAGATTAAGATTAACACAGTTCAAAATTCTCCAGCGAGATGCTGTAGTCCCATTATTTCAGGAATGGGTCTCAGAACTGGGTATGGTGGCGGCATTTGAGAAAATATCATACAATCTGATGAACGAAGTAGAGAAGTACAAGGAAAAATGGGGGAAGTTTTTACAATTTCACTCGACTTAATGGACTAATTCCCAGATTCTGTGGTGTTGTTTCTCCTACCTTGCTGTTGTTAAGTCGTATTCCATCCATCTGTCAACCTCTGTCTCAACAAGTTAACTGTACTTGCAAGGTATGCGTGTGTATGTGATTGGACACAAGTATGAGAGAGTACCTGTATGTATGCATATTATTTTTTATTCTATTTTTCTTTTAAACTCGTCACAGTTGTGATTTCACTATAAAAAGGTAGGATGAAGGTGGTGAGGGCGCTGCAGAAGTAATAGCAAGGACAGTATTATATGGACACTATTCTATTATTTGATCCCACGATTCTACTATTATCGTGACTCCCCATGTGACAATGATACAGTCAGTGGACAAACTTCTAAGCTGAATCCTTATTTCAGGTACACCATCGTTGCCTTGGGTCCCCTGTTTCGTTTTGTTGTTTTTTTCCCCTTTCGGTTGGAAGTCGTTTTTATTTGTATTGCAAACAAAATATAAAATATAAGTCCCAAAAACAAAAAGAAAAGTCCCGGGACACCAAAGAGTAAAATGTTGAAGTAACTTATTGGTATCGGTGGCCCACTTCAAGCACTGCCTATTATAAAAATTGACACCACTTATCTTTGAAGCAATACTCTGCCGGTGGATAACATTCAGACAAAAATAGCCTTGTTACGTTGGCAAAGGTCCAGACGATCCAATCCAGTAAAATATTTAGTCCAAAACGCATTATTATATCAATAAATACACAAATGTGGATTAATCTGCTCCTGTAAATATTCCCCAAGATATTTATGATATTTCCTCATGTTTGAGTAATGTCTGCTATATATAGTGTCACACAGCTTCAGTAAATAACGGAGCATTTTAAACAAAATTAAACTTTATATTTGGGAGGTGTTTACAAAGATTTACGTTTTCAGGAAGAACCAATGCACTTGTGGCTGAGATAATGTGACAATAACAATGTTTAATTTGTCCCTGGAAGCAGCACTCCTGCAGTCTGCGTCCCTCACCTGTCTTGTTTGTCTCGGTCCCTGCTGTCTGATCTGTAGTGGTCCCTGTCCCGGTGGTCTTTGCCGTTGCTGAAGGATGAGTAAGGTCTTTTCCTAGATTCTCCTCCCATAGTCTTTCTGTGGTACTCTGAGCTGTGTCTCTCCACACTGCTGCTGCTCTCATGGTATCGACCTAAAAGCCTGTCAGAGCTGCAACTGTCCCTACTGCTCTCGTCCTGGTGAGAGTTGTCCTTCAGCCGTTCAATATCTGAGGGCGAAGACAACAAATAAATCAGTACAGTGACAACTTGCAAATCTTGTTCTATATGTAGAACAGAGGAAATATGACTGTACCTGCATGTTTATAGCCGTGGGTGTTAATACTTCTAGTATTCTGCTCCATTGCCTATAGAAACAGAATCATCGTCATCATGGATTTCTATTTCTGTCATATTGTAATCCAAATAAAAAAATGACTAAGGTCCTTCACGTACCTGGGAGTTCTCTTGTCTTTTTTTGATTGCATGCTTATATAGTTTATGTAGTTTCCTGGCATCAAACTCAGTAAATTTGGAAACAAATATCCACAGGTTCCTGTAAAATACAAAGACCATCAGCTTAACATATGAATACAGATGCTAGTCCTAGAGCTGAAACATGAAATTTTAGTTGACAGATTGTCATAGAAATACTTAGGATATAACGTAATTATTGTCTATGTCACTAGGGCTGACCCCGAAAAGTTCAAGATTCGATGGGCGGAGCCTGATTCGACTGTCAATCTCACAGTCGAAGCTTTGCAACGGCACACGGATCATGCCGTTTTGGCGATGTGTCTGATTTTACATAGAACTACCAGTTTTCTCCCAATAAGTTAATATACAGCAGAGAGAGAGAGAGAGAGAGAGAGAGAGATTATCAAAATTATGCAGTCGTGTCAATCTTACATAGTTTGCATGTTGTACGTTCTAACAGTGTTTTACCTGTTGCACTGCCACACATGCTCTGCCTACCTAATGTAATAAAAAATGGTACTAGACCGTTAATTCATATAGGATTCTTGCTTTTATTTTCAAAAGTTAAAATTCAACAGGTAAACACAAAGCCACGTTTCTATCCAGGAATGACCAAATAAGATTAAACTTTATTTTCATGTGTATTACAAATACAATGAAATACTTGTGCTCTGGATGCTGGAGGGAAACGGCAATCACTAAGAAGGTTTTACACCAATCATGGGAGTGTTTTGGGTGTAACATGAAAAGTCTGTATCCCCACTGCACTGAATCATTAAAAACTATGATGAAATGGTCAAGGGTCACATCTGTCTTCCATGTGAAAAATTTGGTTTCTTTACTTTGTTATTATCATAGGTATTAGTTAGTTGTTAGTGACATAATAAATGTTTATGAAATAAATATTTATTTTACTCCATTCCAAAAAACTGATTTTAAAACAAAAGTGAAAAGGTATCTGTTGTGGCACCGTTTCACATCAAGGATAAATTAATTCATTTTAATTCCGTTATAAACTCTTGGTCTTATAGCTCCTGTGTTTTTTGCTCAGGTTCAAAACTTTCTGCACAATCAAAATATATCCCACATATTGGTGTTCTGAAAAAAATCATAATATACATTTGTTTTTCACTGCGTGAGGAGCTTGATGTGTGGCACTCAACTCCTATAGAGTATTTCTATTTGTCCCAAAAACATTTTCTATTTGAATGCCGTTAGTCTCGAGTCCTGCTAGAGGGTTCGGTACAACCGGATTAAACAAGGCTGGTGTGAACCCGTCCTTAATGAATATCCATACAACTTACACCCGCTCCTCTTGTAGATTAAAGCAAAAGGGTTTACTAAATCGACTTTGCCCCTCTTTTAAAATAAACTTGGTGAAAGAAAAGATTGTTTATCTCTGTATATCCTGAAAGTCCACAACAAGGTTAATAAGCAGTGAAGCTCCACTCTGCACCTAAAGCGTCATTAAGCGTCGGCAGTCTGTCCTGCGTGTATTTCTTGTATTGTGTTTAATCCAGGTCTAATCTGAATAAATTGTTATTTTAGCCGCTTTTCCACCAAAGGAACTATACCTCGGAAGTAGGAACCTTTGGAGGAACTCACTGCATTTCCACCGCAGGGACCAGGGCCTAATTTAGTTCCAGGGTTTTTATTTTACCCCAAAAAAGTCCCTCATCGGGGGGGTTGTACTTTCCAAAAGTAACGGTACTTGGGGAGGGGCTACTGGCTTTAAATCGAGTATGTCGGCTGTTTTTTAACTACTGCTCCTCTTTTCCACCTTTGTAAACCCATAACCTACACTCAACAGTGAGATAGCACACAGTTCTCACCGATGTCCACCTGAGATTGAATGAATGCATTAAATGTATTGCTTGGAAATAACGGCCAGCGTGCAGCGGTGTGTTTAACAGCTGATGGAGTTCGCTAAATACTGGGTCCACAGTTGTTGTTTTAGGTTTTCATCAGTCAAGAGGTTTCTACACGGGGCTGAAGTAGTTCTCCTTTTCTCCAAAGTAAACGGACCAGCTGATTACAGCAGGTAATGCATGTTAAAAATCCCGTTCCTCCTGATCTGTAGCTCTTGTCAGTTGGAAATGTTTTAATGATCTTCCAAACTGTGGTGATTTTGTGTTGGAGTTGCTTTCGCTGTGCTAGAGTTCTTCATGGCTTTATCCAGTTTTTTATATTTGTAATGAACTTTAATCATGTGTCTCTTCATTTTACTCTAACACAAAAAAAAGGCAATTTTTAGTGGTCAAACATAGCCAACAGTTTTTCATTATTTTCCTATCAAATCTGATGTTCATTTATACTTTTTGCTCATGGCTTATGGTTACTAAAGATGACTGTCCGTCGGTTTGCGTAGCGTATATGTCAGCTGGTTAAGTTGCCTAATCTTTGCAGGTGTTTAGACCGCGGTGGAAATGCACATAACAATGGGCTAAAGGAACCCTTTCCTTCCTTGAAAAGTAGATCCTGGGACTAAAGGTCACGGGTACTTTTGGTGGAAACGCGGCTTTTGTTACCTGTAATGCAAAATAAACAATATATTAAGAATATAAGCAATAATGACTAAGTATCAACATGTAAATAATTATTCAACTGCAGAACTTCCCTTGACGGTCGAATTTGACCATTGAGCAAAAAGATTGTGTTGTTCTTACATCTACATATTTAGCTGACACTTTTATCCAAAGCGACTGCTATATATATTTCAGAGGTCGCACTCCTCTGGAGCAACTGGGGGTTAAGTGTCTTGCTCAGGGACACTGGTGTCTCACAGTGGATTCGAATCTCTCAAACCAAAGGCATGTGTCTTATCCACTGCTCCATCACCACCCATAAATAAATAAAATCAGCTGATCATGTAATAATTGTGACAGGCCTCCTCATAGCCAATTCAACGTTGATAGCCAGCTTAACTTCCTCCGTGTGGAAATAGTATAGTAGTAGTATATTTGATAAATGTGCGTGTATAAGTGACAGTGTATACTGACTTTCTCCATTGTTTGATCTGGTCAGGATTGGAATACTCCTTCAGACACTCAGTGATGTGGTCTCCAATCTTTATGAGGCACTGTCTTGTATGTTCGAGCTGCTCGCGCTCCGACAGCCCTTTCTCTGGTCTGTCCAGCTGCTTCAGCGCTGCTTTCACCGGCCGCATCCTCTCTTTACACTGCAACATTCAAACAAAAGTATGGATAAAACATGTTGAACCTGGCGGGATCTTAGCCATCAAAGACTTATTTTAATGATGCTGCTATTTCATTAGTCAAAAACATAATCTTAAGCCAAAATAATGATAATATTAAAGGGATACCAAGCGATTCAAGTCAAGGACACTTTGTTAAATTCAGTGAATAGTTCCTCACAGTTTGCTAGCTCTCCGTTTTGTGTGTACTCTGTAAAACATCTGGTTTGCCTACACAGCCCTGCGTATGTCAAGGCGAGCTTCGCAAGCGCTCTTGCACAGGACCAGTGAGTACAAAAACTTACATATAAAGTCATTTAACTAGGCGAGGTGAAGAACCGTTTTAATATTGTTGAGGCATCTCAATGCAGGAAAAACCACTGTGTTGTGAAAGGATTTAAAAGGGAAGTGGATGTTGCTTTGTTTGAAAAAAAAGTACCAGGTAGCAAGTACAACTGTACAGCCGCACCAGTGTGTTTACAGCAAACAGCTGATTGAGTTAAGCTAAATACTGGATCTGAGTTGTTGTTGTTTTAATCTTTCATCAGTCAGAAAGTTTTTCACAGAGCTGAAGTCTGTCTCCCCTCCAAAACAAGTGGAACAGCTCATTACAGCAGATATTAAAGCTCAGTTCCTCCGATGTCTGCCTGAGATCGTATGTCGGCATTAAATGTAGGCCTATTGATTGGAAACAGCAGCAAGTGTGCAGCGCTGTGTTTACAGCAAACAGCTGATGAGTTGTTGTTTTAAGTTATCAGTCACAAAGTTTTTACACAGAGCCGAAGTCTGTCTCCTCTCCAAAACAAGCAGAACAGCTGATGAGCAGGTAATAAAGCTTGTTAAAAATCCCTTTCTCTGACGTCCAGGCGACACAGATGAGTGCTGCAGCTGGTCTGCAGCTCTTGTCGGCTGGTAATGTTGTAATAACCTTCCAAACGGTCACAAATTTATGCTGGAGTTACTTTAAGAACTTGATGGCTTTATCCAGTTTGTTATTAAATGTGTAACAAACTTTATCGTGTGTCTCACGCACACAAAAAAGCTGCTTTAATGGTCAAGCACAGCCTGTAGTTTTATATTATTTTTTTTATTATTCCAATTAAATCTGACGTTCATTTATAAATTTTGCTCATCGCTTTGTACAGTGTGCAGGCCTACTGCCTACGTCAGCTGGTAAATTTGCCTGATCTTCGCACACAAAAGTAGGCCGAAGGAACCTTTTAGTTCCTTGAAAAGAGATCTGGGGACTTAAAAGTCCCGGGTACTTTCGGTCGAAACACAGTTAGAGTGCCCTCGGGCAGCAGACTGTGGATTCTGCCATATTTCAGCAGTGGAATAGTAGTAAATAGTACTGGTCGGCTTGGCAATGCTCGTCCATGACTTTGGGGGTGGAGCTTCTGAAAGGAGTGTATTTGTTTGGCAGTTGGTTTTAAAGATCATCACCTAGTATCCCTTTAATAAACTATACAAATTACAATTGATGCAAATAACAGCCTATTAATGAAGTATTTTTTTCACATTTTGTTATGTTACAGCCTTATGCTAAAATCTTTAATTAATTTTCCCCCTCTCATCCATCTACACTCAGTACCCCAAAATGACAAAATGAAAACAGGATTTTAGAAATATTTGCTAATTTCTTAGAAAGAAGAAACTGAAAGTCTTTGTTATGATGTATGATTGTCTGCCATTCTTCTTTGTAGATCCATCCATCCGTTATCTTCCGGTTATACAAGGTAAAGTCAAGGTGGCAGCAGGCTTAGCAGGGTATTCGAGACATCCCTCTCCTTTCTAGCTCAACCTGGAGGATCCCAGGGTGTTCGCAGGCCTGATGGGATATGTAATCCCTTCAGCGAGGTCTGGGTCTACCCCAGGTTCTCCTTCCAGGTGGGTATGCCTACAATAAACTCCAAAGGAAGGCACCCAGGAGGCATCCTTATTAGATGTTTTAACCACCTCAGCTTGCTCCTTTTGATGCGAAGTAGCAGCAGTTCTAATATGACCCATCTCTGAATGTCAGAGCTCCCCACCCTAAAGAGTAAAAAACACATCTCGGCCGCTTGTATTCGCAATCTCGTTCTTTCGGTCATACCCACAGCTCATGACCATAGATGCGGGTTGGAACATAGACTAGTAAACCAAAAGCTTTTCCTTCCGGCTCAGCTCCCTCTTCACCACAATGGTCCGGTCAGCAATCCTGTCTCAGAGATTTTCAGGCAGTTTTTTGGACCAAATGGCTTGTTTTTTGCTCTGACATGCATTGTCAGCTGTCAGTCCAATCAACTGATGTTACCACAGGTGGACTCCAATCAAGGTGTAGAAACTTAGAAATCTTAAAGAAAAACAGGAAGCACCTGAGCTCATTTTCAAGTGTCATAGCAAAGGATCTGAATAAAAAACCTTTGCAAGACATTCTTAAATCCTTATACTGCTTTGTCGTTATGAGGTATTGAGTATTGATTCATGGGGGACAAAATTAGTTGAAATGATTTTAGCATAAGCCTGCAATATAACAAAATGTGAAAAAAGTGAAGGGGGTGAATACTTTATGGAAGTGCTGTCTATTTTCTATCTCAAGATTTCGTTATTGATGGAACATACCACACTGAAGGTCCTCTGGTCCAGTTCGTCAGACTCCTCAGATACTGGCACGTTCTCTCCACTTGCTGTTATATGGACTGGCACATCAGAGGCTTTCTTCGTTCGTTCTCGTACCTCAGTCTTGACTTCATTCTGATAAAATGTATTTGTGTATTAATTCTTAATCAAATAATAATGTTTTATGCTTTATTTATTTACACTGACAACAATAATGACAACATGAATCCAAACTATGGTCCACAGTAGTAAAATCATAACAAATTATTATTTCACCTTTTCCAAGCTCTCCTCCTGTTTGTGTAGTGCCTCCAATGGCTTTGCTTCTTTTTTCTCCTTTGGCTCCTTTGTCTCTCTAATGTCCCAAATTTCCTCCTTCTTGACTTCTTTTTTGATCTCTTTTCCTTTGACCTCCTGCTCCCCTGATGAAGAAACCTCCTCCTCCTCCTCAGGCTCCTCATCGTAGTCATCTTCGTCGTCCTCCTCCTTCACCACCATCCTGTCTGCTCGGCCCCTTCTGCTTGATGCCTTCACTGGTGCCAACTCCTGAAAGGTCAAGAAAGTTACACATCACCTCCACACTGAAAACAGGAAATATTCCTTTCATGCTATGGCAAGCAAAACAGTACACGTACTATCTAAATGTACCTTTTCTTCCTCAATTTCATCCTCATCATCTGACCTCTTGTCCGATGGGGGATCTGAGGACGTGCTCTTCATCACGTCGTCTGTCTTAGTTGGCTTCAGAGTTTTGCTCTTTTTACTTCTTGGTTTCCTCTTCCGTGAATTGGCCTGTACACACATACACACATCAAGGCATGGTAGATTCTGGTAGTCATACATTTTGATATATGTAAATCAAATTTGAAAACGACTAATTTATTGTGTCTCATTTATTTATTGTGATGATGATGTGATGATCACTAAGACAATAAAATCATTCCCCAATCAGAAGGCCTGGATGAATGGAGAGGTGAGGTCTCTATCCAGAGCCAAAACAGCTGCTTTTCGGTCGGTTGATAAAGGAGTTTACAGCACCGCCAGAGCAAGACTGAAAGCTGGCATCAAGAAGGCAAAACCGAGGCATCAGCAGAGACTGGAGAGAGACCTCAACACCAACACCACCAAAGATATGTGGCAGGCCGTCAAAACCATCACAGGCTACCAAAGCAGGAGCTCCCCCATCATGTGTGAATCCACATTAACAGATGAACTTTACACCTTTTATGCTCGCTCTGATCTCCTCAACAAAGAGTCAGCTGTAAAGTCTACTCCACCTCCAGAGGACCGGCCCCTGTCAGTATCCACAGCAGATGTGAGGAGAGTCCTGCTGAGAGTGAATATGAGCTGGGCCTCATAACAGTCCTGGCCGAGTACTAATAACACATGCCAATCAGCTAGTTGATGTTGTTACTGACATTTTCAACATCTCACTGTCTCAGGAGAGGGTTCAGCCACCATCACTGCAGTACCTAAAAAGTCTGCAGTGTCCGGTCTGAACGACTACCGCCCTGTGGCTCTCACCCCAGTTCTGATGAAGTGCTTTGAGAAACTGGTTCTTCTGCACATAAAGAACAACATCCCAGCCAGCCTGGACCCTCAGCAGTTTGCTTTCAGAACCAACAGATCCATAGAGGACACCATCTCCACTGCCCTCCACTCAGCCCTCATATACCTTGAGAAAAACAACACCTACATCAGAATGCTGTTTGTGGATTTCAGCTCAGCATTCAACACAATCTCCCCTGAAACTGATCAGCAAACTCTGCATTCCCCAGGGCTGTGTGCTCAGCCCCCTCCTGTTCACGCTGTACACCCACGACTGCATCCCCCGACATGGAGAGAACTCTGCTGTAAAGTTTGCAGACAACACCACCATCATCGGCCGGATTTCAAACAACAATGAGATTTCATATCTGAGGCTGTCGTGATAACCGCAAAATTGAGATACAGTGCTATTGGTTAAGCCTACCTCGGAGGATGGCAAACACCGCAACAACTGCAATGTTCATACTCAACACTTGGCGTGTTAAATAAATAAGTGCTTTAAAAGTTCCACAACTGTAATAAGCTCTGTAATGGTTCAAGGATGGATCGCCATGAACTGTACATGACCTGACTTCAAATTTGGAAGCTGTAAGTGTTGCCGTGTTTTGTTTTGCTGTTTATTTTAAAGGTTAGCTAACTTGGTGTTAGCATATTAGCGAGGCTAATGTGGCTAGCAGGCTCAGCGATGTAAGACTACAGTCGAGAGAAACTGAACGGTAAGCCTCATTTGAAGCTCCTAACTAATGAGTGTAGTGTGTCATATGCATGCAGCTGTTTTTCATGTTGCTTTTTGTAGAAATTTAGTTATAACGTTACTACAGCGTGGTGGTTAGTTGTGGACAGCCCTTTCTCCTCTGCACCAGTGTGTGTGCGTTGCTGCGGTATGTAAATTGACTGATTGAAGACATGCCCTGAAAGTAACAATATAGCCAACATTGCGTGTGAAAAAGACGGTCAAACTACAAAAAGGAGTTTGCTTGGCAACGCAGCTAGCTTGCTCAGACCATAAATCTGCTGTTAAGCGGCTCGCTGCGGCGTGAGGTGACAGACACAGACACTCTTACTAAGCTATATGGCACTAAATTACTTCATTCATGAAAAATGTGACAATACTGCATACGCTGAGCCCCAACATATTGCTGCGGGGGAAATTACTTGACTGTAACAGCCCTATTCTTGTCGGGAGGACACTGATAAACTTGTAGAGTGGTGCACAGCGAACAACCTACTGCTCAATGTTGCTGGTGAAGAAAGCTCAACAACGCTTTTATTTCTTAAGGAACCTTAAGAAGGCCAAATTCCCATTCCAAGTTCTTGTCAGCTTTTACAGAGGAGCAATAGAAAGCATCCTGAATGGAAACATCACAAACTGGCTTGATGTGCACGGCCCAGGACCGGAAGGTCTGCAGCGGATGATTAAAACTGCTCAGAAGATCATTGGTACACAGAGCCCAAAGGATACTAAAGGACAGTACCCAACCAGCCACAGCCTGTTCACCCTGCTGCCTTCTGGGAAGAGATATAGAAGTTTGTGCTGCCGCACCACCAGACTGCAGAGCAGCTCCCCCCCCAAGCATTGCTTCTATATTAATTAATGTATATTGCAATGTAGCAGAAGGGAGTTACAAACACAATTTCACTATATATCCTGTTCTACTGCGA